>NC_091047.1:15142337-15444828 GCF_963966145.1 Tenebrio molitor
GGTAGTAGGTAATGGAATGAATTATTTTGAAGCAAGTAATGTAAATGTTGGCTTTGCCATTGATGGTTCTTTACTCAGCTGATTGGCAGGTTAAACTGAAGATCGGATCAGCTTATTAGGTAATACCCCACCTTATCCCAGCGAGTCTTTGCCAATATCTATAAAATATGCTTCTACAAGTAAAAAAAAAGATTCTCACCTCAATATCTGCTGTATTGTACATTAGAGAGATTTGCAATCAATTCCAACTTTGTCACTCATAAGAGTCATCATAACATAAAGAGGGAACAACGAATTTGCGCAAAATGCTCCAGCGCAATGAAACGTACCTACTTCTGTTTTGATGGTAACTTCATCGAACTAAAACAGCTAGGGGGACAAATCTAACATGTGTAATTATAATTAATTATGATTGATACGTTTGAAACTCGTAATATTGCAGGTGCCCCGTCTTGACCATCTAAATGTCCTTGTCAAAACTACAATGTTTAAATTTATGAAAAAGTTTTATAACAATGTCATTTTGAAGTGACACAAATGCAGAATAAATGCAGTAATAAAAATTCCACTAACTTAGTTTAGGAACTTGGCGTTCTATTTCAAACTAGTGTTCTACGGTAATATTTTTCCTCTTTTTTTTTTACATAAAACTTGTAAACATTTTCATAACAGGTAAATATGTACGAAGGTTTCAAATTTGTAACATACATTGATTATTAATAATGTTTAAAATTTATAAATGTTATTCTGCCCACACTCTTATTTTCGAAAGCTTGTAAGTGAGTGTTAAAGTGACATTTAATTTTAAATTGTTTAAAGCAAAATGAGAGGCAATATTTTATTGCAAGAATAATATTCCGTTATAGGACATTCATGAAAGAAATGAACTTATTTTCTGTTGTTTTGTCGTACTAGCAATAATGTTTCAGGAATTCAAATAGACTCAAAAGCTGCTTGATCTGTCGTCTGATATTGTCAGGGAGGTATTCTTAATAACAGCATACAGTTTTATTGGTAATATCCGAAAAACCAATTTTATTGTATCAGGTTGGAGGATCGAGATGGCTGGCATAATTGAACTTTTTGGTTCTACCCACAGTCCCGAAAAGATGTAAATGTTGTCGGACTTAAATAGCACACTGTGATGGCGTTGCCTTTCATGAAATGGAAACCGATGATAGAAAATGATATTTTGCAATAAACCATTATGTTCAGTGTTGTTTTCTTCTGAATTTCACTGTCATTTTCAAACTTAAAAATATTCGCTCCGTTAATTAAAATTATGTATTTTGTTTTTTAACCTATTATGTAATAAGCAAAGTACAGCTCACAAATGAGGTATAATGAATAAGATACATTGGTGGTGCTTTTAGTCTAATTGCATCACACATTTTTCCATGAAGAATGCGTGTCGTAAGTAATAAAATTCTACGATTTACGTGCCAATATATTAGGTAGATTACGCAAATAGGAAGATGCTATCTGAACTTTATGTGAAACAAAGTAAATTAAAGTTTGAAAATCGTAAAAACTCCGCTCGGTTTGAGAAAACACAATTTTGAGTGTTTTTATGGTGTCTAGATAAATCTTGTTATTAAGGGTTTGGAGCATTAAATATTTTGACGTGATATTTGGATATCAGGAGTAAAGTAGCATAAAGTATGCGCGAACAAGATTGCAAGCAGCGAAGGGGGCCATATCATATTTGGAATATTACGACCCGAAAGCAAACACGGACTAACTTATACGGCTTATTTTATCCACTTTAGAGGCGCTGCGTAATAAAATTTAGAATTCGTACGAGGGTGTTTGGAATAAAAGCCTGGTTGCTTGGCATGTTTGCGTAGAAGGAAACTGCCTGATTCTCCGACAAACGATGGGCTGACGTAAAACGCTGAGATAAAATCTAGATGTATTTAATTAAATGGGATTTCAAAGACTTCGCATCGCCATACTGTCTAAATTACTTTAATAGAACAGCTTTCTTAATAAATGGCGTGCCGCGCGTTCTCTTTGCATCATTCTGTTTGCTTTTTTCTTGCTCATTTGTCCAACTTGCAGTATGATCATTCACCTTATGTAACTATGTACAGTAATTCTTAAAAGAAATGCAAACATTTCTTTGAATACACTGGTCTACAGTGAAAAAATATTCTGAATAATTTTAACTAATTTTTGCTTGTCTACCCATGCTGAATACGAGTTGATAAGTAAAAGTCATTTATTAGTTTAAGTTTTCACAATACCTGATATCAATGATATCTTCCAAATTTAACGATCCTAACTTCCTTGAGCTTGATAATACTGATATTTACTAGTTAGTTGGCATCAAATTTTGAAAATATTGTGTTTTAGTGCTCTGTTCTGTATTAGTAAGTGATAAAAGTGTTAAAAGTAAAAAAATAATTATATTTTATAGCAAAATGTCTCTTTTAACACTCTTATCACTTAGTAATACAGAACAGAGCACTAAAACACAATATTTTCAACATTTGATGCCAACTAACTAAGTAAATATCAATATTATCTACTTCAAGAAGGCTAGGATCGTTAAATTTGGAAGATATCAGGTATCGTGAAAACTTAAACTAATAAATGACTTTTACTTATCAACTCGTATTCAGCATGGGTAGACAAGCAAAAATTAGTTAAAATTATTCCAAATATTTTTCCACTGAAGACGAGTATTATTGCGAGTATTATTGCTAGACTGTTTGTCGAGATGTTACAGAAGCAAAATACAAAATATATAGAATAATGTATAGAAGAACAGTATGATTTCTGTTAATTTTTGCAAAAATGTTGTAATTTTTTTTTCTAGAAAACGGAAACTAATTTTAAGTATATATTATAAATTTTGTATTTAGCATATGAAGATTAATTAAAAAAAGTACTTTACGCGAAGAATACTTTTTTAAAGTCAAAATTTGTAGACTAGTGATATTATGATAGATGTGCATTAAGAATAAATACAGACCCACGTTGTAAAAGGTTTACAAAAAATTTACACGACAAATAATTATTTTTATCTTACAGGTGGAGATTTTGAGCTACCTTAGACCATTGTTTTCGGTGACAGAAGTCAAATTTTAATCACAAGTGAGATAAAGTACTCACTAGTGAGTAAATTTGACAGCTGCCATTTAACTTGACATAGAGTACCTACTCACAAGTGACTAAATTTGACAGCTGTCATTTTACTTGATTGAAACTTTATTTCTTGGATTTTTTGCAATAGTTGCACCTGTAAGATAAAACGTCGTATATCACACGTGATCGAAATGCCATTATGAAACTCGTGAGAAGTGTCCCACTCGTGCGCAAGCGCACTCGTCGGTCAAAATTCTCACTCTTGTATAATGAATGATGCATTTCTATCAATTATAATATAATATACTATTATTTTTAAATTATTATCCATAGTCAACTAAATTAATCAAATATAGCTTTGCCATAAATTCCAGTAGATACAAAAAGTATAAACGCAAATTTAAAGCTCTAGAAAATTAAACCGTTGAAAGTTTTTATACTTAACTTTAAATAATAACGCACCTATTACAAACTATTCTGTTTTTTTACGATTGATCACTAACTGATAAATTTAAAATGGGTTGATTTTTTTAGATCAACATATCCAACAAAAACGACAGTTTAGGTTAACATTTGGTAGAGGTGTTGGATTCTCTCATGGGCTGTGATCTTGGAAATATCTGCGCGAAGGCGGAGCGATAAACTGAAAACCCTGTATGATTTGAAAAGTACATATGTATTTCATTTTTCTATTTAACAGTGCCTAGATTTTTCTATTTCATTATCATTATTTTATTCTTAATTTATGATCGTTTGAAGATACATACATAGTTTAATAGGCATGAGGCATGTTCAATAAGTTGTATTAAATACGACGATGAAAGTGATAATGAAACATTGCCAGGTATTCCACTAGAAATTCTTTGGCAAGTGCAAGTGTAGTGAAGTGTAAAGTAGGAGTACCTACCCAAACTGTAGAGTGCTCCACACCGAATATGAGCACATATTATATGGTATAATGAAGGTGCGCAGAAACCAAAATTGGTCAATTCTCTATTGAAAACTGTCATTTCTATGCATTGTGCTCGTGAGCTTGTTTTTACTGAAAAAACCTTGTCGTGCAACTTGTATTAATAAATAGTTTTTGTATTTTTTAAAGTTAATTGTTTGCTATTTAGTTTGTCTTAATTAGTGAAAATCCTCAAAAATATCTCCCTTCATCATTGATTAGTTAAACATAACCGCACCTAGTACCGTTATAATCTATAATTTATTGTTTATTAATTTTTGAATAAAAATGTTTGTTTATCAATCGGGCAACATTATTTTTTTAGTGTTCATTGTGGCGGTTTCTCCATAAATGTTCATCGTAGGACGGTAGATGTGACTGTTTTAATTATAGATCGCAGGGAACGCATTTGTATTCAAATGGCACTCCGAACTCAGTCAGCACCTACAGCAGCTTTTAGCGAGGATTAGAAGACCCTGCCGCTTCCACGGGCGGTCTCTCACCTAAATTTACAGAGGACTTTATCCGCAGGATTTGATTTCAGCCTCCGATATCAACTAATGTAACACAGATACGTGTTGTTTATGGTATTCTTCTTGTATTCATTTCTGTGTTCAACAAATCCCCTACCCGAAAAAGAAATTTACGATTGCTCGAGCCTCAGATGATAACTCGAAATGGTAATGTAGATCATGGTGTAGCAAACACGACAGTTCACCACTCAATCACAACGAGAGCGTGGAATTTTATTTGCGAAAAGACTGCGATGTCATCCTTTTCGTTGAAAGGCGACTAACGAAGAGGCTCCATTTCGTCTGCGTCTTGCTCAATGGTTGACCACATTCTCATTAGCAAACTCTGCCGTTGTCGTCTCTTAATCAGGCTTTTTTACTCTTTTAGCATGGGTTTTCGACGCTTTCATGCAAGATGCGACGGAACTCTTAAAAGAATAAATTGAAAATCAGAACAAGTATTTTATGCAATCTCTGTTTTGCTTTTTTTAAATAGATACGAAATTTGTAAATTTTAAAAATGCAAAATATTTACAATTACATATATTTACATATGTAATATAATTTTCTTTCTCCACGTTAAGTAGGCAAGAAAACTGGAATTTTTGTTAGTTTGACATCGATAAAAACGTGTCTTCCTTTTTTACAACGATAAATTCATCTGCTAATTCTTTACTATAACAGCATAATTTGTTTCAATGTGTGATCAAATAAATATTGTAAAAAATTAATGTTTTGTGTTTTTTAATTCCAGTCACAAACTTATTTAGTCCAATTACACTTAAACTTTTTTTTCTAAACAATTTTCTATTTTAAGAACAACCATTGTTATACCTTGCAGAAATTTGTCTAGAAAAACTGTCAACTGACAAAATATACAGATCTGCGGTATCGCAATTTTGTCGTGACGGTATTTCTCTTCAATGTCTGAGCAACAACCTTTTGTTGAAAACAGAAAATGATCAGATAAAAATGTTCTGGGTACCTAATTAGTCGAAAATAAAATTTATTTTCCGTAAATTTTATTACATATTCTCTTAATTTCAATTATGTAATTCATATTATAGCTATTTATGCACCAAGGGCGTTACAACGATGATTACGCCCGGAGAACGATGAATCCAGCTCGAGGGCTTTAGCCCGAGAGATGGATATCGTTCGATGGCCGTAATCATTCGGTGACGCCGTGGTGCATACAAGATTTTATTTTTCACTACGTATCCTTTAAAAAAACACAAAGAATTGGCATCTATGTGTACGCTTTACCTAGATAAATACAACATTTGGTAGCCTATGAAACAAAAACAAATTGCTTATTTATAATTGTCAAATTTTCTTTTGTGTTGCAATTATGAATTGATGAGGGCGTTATGATATTCCTTTGAATATCATAATAACATGGTTTACTGCACAAGTGTGGTAAAGTGTCATACAATAGTTATTTATGGTATACGTGGGTTATTTAAGATTTTACCCACGAGAGGTTATTACCTCGAGTGGGTAGTACTTAATAACCCACGAATGCCATACAACGTTTTATCTAATATTCCAAAATTTTAAATAATAACATTATTAATGAAAGTGTACTCCCGATGGATTATGTATGTTATTATAACCCACGGTGCTAATCGCAACAGACTAGTTATAGACTAGTTTCCTTAATTAAAACTACTAGTAAAACACGATATTACTATTGAATATTGGATAAAGTAAAATTTTGCTGCTTTTGTCGTGATTTTGTTGGTGTCACAGTTGCAATAGCCGCATTTACTGCTTAGGGGGTCATTCACGAAATCCGAAGGCTGGATAAGGCTGGATAAGACATTGCAAATTCAAAACCATGACAACTGATATTATTGAAGCATTATACTCGTATTTGCCGTTTCGTTAAGGATTTGGAAATTATCTGAGTTTCGTGAATCTACCCCTATGTCTGTATCGCTTATAAATATCGTGTGTATTTTCGCAATGGCGACAGAAGTGTGACAGAAAACTAAGTCTCTTGCCTACTACTTTAGTTCGTGGGGTACTATATTTTTTAATTTGCTAATTAGTTGCTAATTATTTCTTATGATAATAATTTATAGTAGATAAAATGTTACACCATATGTAACTTCATATGAGGATATTCGATAGGTTTTTCCCATCTCGAATCGTAAAATGGCAGCTTACAATACTTATGTCGTATATTTCGGCTTCCCCAACTGGTAAACACACTATTACATTTCAATAACCTAATAGGTTAAGGTAGCTGCAATTTACTGACGGATGTTGTAAATATCTGGGGGATATTTACAACATCGGTAGCACGCAAGGTTAATTTTCTCTTTAAAATTAAAGTGTTCATACTTTACTTTAATTTAATGTAAAAAACACATTTACATGTATGTATTATTTTTCCGATAAAAGTTTTTTTTATTTTTATTGACTAATAATAAATAATCATGATTATTTCCTTCATGTGTTTAGCAACCAATTGCGTGACAAATATTGACCAATCAAAACGAGAAAACAAAAAATAACCGGATAAAATTTCTCTAAAATGCACATGTGCAATAATCTTATAAAAAATGTACATGATTTTTTTTTTAATTATTTTGAATAAAAAGGATTGGAAATAATGCGTTTGGTTTCATTCTATTCAGGAAATAATCAGCCGTATACCCCTCGTGCAAAATTTTAATATTGGAAATTTTTTTTGCTAATGAACTCAAACATCCATAAATTATTGGGTCAGAAGACCAATTATTATCAAATAAAAGCCCTCGACTTCGTCTCGTGCTCTTATTTGCTAATAATTGGTCTTCTGACCTCATTTATTGATGTTTTCGTTCATTAGCAAAAAAATTTCCGATAAAAATGTTTGCACTTGGGATATAATATGTGATTATAAATTATAATAGGGAAAATACAACCTATCGAGTTGGCAGCTCTGTATGTCAAAAAGTTTGACGTTTGTTATTTCACAAAAATCTGCAAAAGTGCAAAATAAAACATTGGGTCAGCTGAAAAGTCGTACAGTGGGTATTTTCTGCTGGCCCCGAGCCTGAAAACTAGTTGTCGCGCTGAAAATGCACCTACCCATACTCTAATGTAAATAACTATTATTCCACTTTAGATGCACAATGTATTGATTAAAAATCAGTTACTTTTTAATGGTGGTGCAAAAATGTAATTTTATTTTTATCTTGTTATTGTTCTTGATCATCAAAATCGTATAGTTTTTATTAGGTAGCAGGAATTAATCCAGAAAATGTTGGAGCTTTTGGCTGAGTTTTATTGCATTTCCATAAAAACTGAAATTAAGGAGTTGCGTGGGACGAATAATTTCCTACGTTGTCTTCACTAAACTCGTGCGTGTCATATCAGCCCCTCATCGAGTTTCATCGAGCTGACCGCGTCGAATCGCCAACCGAAGAGCTTTCTGTATGAAAGCGAATAAACGCTGACGATAAAATTAAGCGAACAATTAATTCGGCCTATACTATCTGAAGTAAACATCCACCGGTCTCTGTTCGTTATCTCCCCGTTTCCTTTATCACTTTCATCCCCCCAGGTCTTGATTACGGCCCAAGCAACCGCCCAGCTACTTGGGATGTTCGTAACGGCCACCCGTTAAGTACAGGCGCCATAAATATGTAGATCTATTACGCCACCGGGAAGAGGCAACAGGATTAAGACGCTTACGAAACAACTTTGTTCGGTCCGCTTGTACATCTTAAGATGTGTAATGAATGTTAAATCGTTAAACAACGCTACACAATAACAACATTAAAGGAGGCAGTGAATAATTCTGAAGTATGCAATCTGTCGTCGAATATCTTTATTACTGGAGGAAAGGAACGTGTGAATATACAGTGAGTTTTTTTTTTAAGACTGGTCGTAGGGTTTTACATGCTAATTTTTTAACCCGCTGTTAACTTTTGTCCTCATGAAAATATTCAACCTAGTTTTGTAGTGCAGTTGTTTGTGGGATATGATATAATGTATTGAAACAATTACAATTTAATAACCAGAAGCAAGGAATAAGCTAGCAAAACGACGTTTTTTGAATTCCCTTTGCTTCAATTTTAATGTAATTGCAATGTGTAATTGCTTAACTGCCTATGGAGGCAATTTGGTCATTTCATTTAATTTTTATTGAAGTAAAGAACCTTGTTATGTAATATTATAACATAAATAATGAATCTATCGTTATTAAAGTAACGTTCAGAGTAACAACCTTAGATGTCTTAAAATCCTCGCTCTACGAGCTCGAATTTCAAACCGACATCTGCGGTAGTTATGATAGTCATAACATCGCTAGGCATGTTAATAGCTATAACGAGTTCGTGTGTAAACTGGGCTTTTTTTGGCATAAGTGGGCCAGTTTAAAACGCTAGTGAAACGAGCGTTTAAAAACCCCACGAGTGCCAAAAAAGCCCAATTTACACACGAACGAGTTGAATACAACGTCTTTTTGTTCGATGAGCTTCTTAAAGGCTCCAAATCGCTCAAAATCTTTAAAATTAGCCTGACGTTTCGTTTTGACAAGTTGTGACATTTATCAAAATCCGTTCACGCAGGAGAAAACTCTCAAATTCTGACCGTGTCGAACACAAAAAAAATCTTAGTCAATTAATCATGTGCTTATATACCTACCTATGTCAACAAAAAAAAAAAAAAAATTTGGCAAAATAACAAAAAACAAAAAACATCAGAACATTATTATTTTTTTCAAGTTCCTCTCACTCTACTTTATACGATTACAAGTAGTTGGTGCAGTCGTTTTGCTACACCTGTATAACATCATGATCGTCCGATGGATACTGAAAATGTTACTATCAAGTCAAATAAGGATGCGACAACTAATCTCTGAGGCACATTTAGCGACCATTTATACCACCTGGATGAATTTCCTGAAAGATTTCTTACGGTGGATGAAACTTGTGTTCAAAAAGGAGAAAACTGAGATCAGCTATACTCTTCCGTTGGGACAACGTTTCAATTCACATGAGCTATTCTGAGACAACTTCCTTATTTGCCTAATTTTTAATATTAGAAAAGCACGTTCGTGGAAATTATTTTTCACGGACGTAGATGGTATCATTAAGAACGTAAATAAATCGCTGTAGGCAGAAACAAAAGAATTATTTGTTAACAGCGTGAAATGCAATTGTAATTTTTTTTTGTCACGTACAACAATAGACAGCCTTGTTTCATATGTCCTATTTGAATATGCATTTCTTCTTTTTTGTGATTAAGTTTTGATTGACTTTATCGTAATTTTTAATAAAATGAATAAGTACACATAGGTATTGATTCGTTGCTATTAAAAAATTGACGAACTAAACGGAATTCAAGGGGTAAAACTTACTGCATTGGCGAGTTGCACGCAATCGATAATCGATCCCCTTCAGCATTATCAAGTCGTCATATTGTAGACCACCTGTTCAACGCAGACGAGTCAATATAAAAAATGATGGTTTCCCCAGCTACCGTGTATCCATCCCAACTTCCTCCGTTTGCACGGCTCTTTCAATTACCGAGATTGTTTCGTCGAGCTGTAGCGTCGAAAGAATGAACATAATAAAAACGCGCACCCCAGCAATGTCGATATTAATATTTGAGACGGCCGACCGCCCTTTCTGTGTGTTAACATTGTTTCATACGTGCTTCGCCTTCTTTGACATGGCTACGAAAGCAACCTGAGGGTGGCAGTTTTCGACCAGGAGATTTTCCTTGGCACGGACATAAAGATTTCACGTCCTTTATAAAACGAAACCAACTTCGACGCTGTGATTTCGGAATAATGCAAATACGTCTGTCAATTTGTTGAATTTCAGTAATGGAAAACGCATTCAACTTCAAATAAATTTGGTGCGCGGATTTCTTTAATGTATTTTTAATTCGGTGGTGGCTTTCATCCTTCTCGATTTGCTTATTTCACTTAAAAATTTATAATGCTTTTCTCTCCTTATTCTCATAGGCAACAGGATTAACTAAAACATAAATTATTCTTTACACTTTTAGCAGAATTTTCAGAGTCCTCTTGCTACATATTTATATTTTCAATATGGAAATTTTTTAAATATATTTCCGATTAATTTAATTTTAAGCGCATTGGTAAACAGATCTGAAGCAATTAAAAGTTTTTATTTAATTTGGGAGTATTTTTGGAAGGCGGAGATATATAGTTACTGCCTGTTTTAAGGCCCGAGGGGCAAGGTTTTTCCAGGATTATCGCCCTAATGTAAATTAAATTCCGTCTGAAATAAGAGTAGTTACATAAATTATTAACGAACCTCAAATTGAGTTCGCTTCTATCTGTTTAGCTGATTACCCAAATCTTAATTTATTTATGGAAACTGGAAAACTTTCTGTTTTTCGGGAATTTCACTCTAAAATTATAAATCGGAAAACTGCAATTTAGATTTATGTTGAATTACTAAAAGTGGTTTCATACTTTTTTATGTGTGAACTTCTTTTTCCATATCTATATATATGATGTTAATCGGGGGTGTTGTCTGAAAGTTGGCAAGGGTCCTAAATAAATTATGCTAGTGATTTTCGATTTAACGTCCATAAAACAACTAAACAACGAACAAAACTGGAGTAAAATTGATTTAATAAGCGGCCACTGAAGGGACAAAAGAATAATAACATTGATTCTTCTGCGTCTGTTGTTACTGTTGATTCGAACAAAACAGACCTCCCATAATAGTTCTCTTGCGTTATAAATAAACATCTTAGCGAACGATGAGTTGCTATCACAGATCTCGTTGGCAGAAAAGTACTTGACAAAATAAATTAATTGGGATTCTCTCAGATATAAAATATAAATATCAATTGTACGTCTTGCTTCAACCGCAGGAAACCCGCTCAGTAAGATTATTGCGGATTTTTCTTGCATTCTACGTGTTGCCAGTGTGGGTAAAATTTTCCGTAGCGATTTTCGAGCAGGCTTTCTGTGACGCACCGGAAAAAAGCCGGAGGACAGCAGAAGGAGGGTTACCACCCGCCAGTTTTTATCGATATGAACGCAAGGGATTAGATATGAAAAGAAGGGTGAGGCGGAAAACAGTTTTCAGTATACGATGTACGATGCCAACTGATATTTTCAGAAAGTATAGTATTATTGTTAAAAAAATTAACAGTAGAGAAAATACTAACAATCTAATCTTTCTGATTACTACATTGTACCCTGTTACAAAATACAGTTTATCTTCAAGCGATCGAAAATCGCGCGTTTGTGTATCTCCATAGAGACGGTTAAAGTGTCTTTTTTTCTGAGCGGAGTAGAAGTACTTCAAGTCCTAGGAGTAAAAGAGTCCCAAAGGCGGCTCGACCGAGTCAAATGTAAGGTCATTTGAAATATTTCTCACGATTTATTTATCAATTGCAATTATCAATTACACGAAATATGTAATAATTAAATTATCCCTATTAAAGAAAAGCCTCTAAAAAAGCGAAATAACGAAAATTATTACCCAATAATCCCAATATTTAACCGCTTCCCCTTTGGCCTATCATGAGCCGCCCGTTGTGGACCCGTTGTGAGCGTGTCCACGGTGTGGATACAGATGTCAGATGTCATGATGTCAAAATTAAAAAATAACGCAAGATGACGCTGTGTTAAAAAGTAAACATCTGTAGTAAGTTGTAATCGTTTGCTATTCACGTTTTGATAAACGAAATGCATTCCGCGCCTCGAGAATACCAGAATAATTACAGGAAGAGGAAGAATTATAAATTATTATTGTAGGTTATGTCTGATCGGCGCTTGTGATGCGATTAATTTGACAATGAGAGATATCGAAGATTTGGCTCTGCTATCTTAGTTAAATCATTCGTCTTATAAAACTCGTATAATAATATACTATTGTGGTACGAGTGTGTTATGTTGGTTATAAGTCACACGAAAAAAAGTTAAGTTACTGCCAGAGCCGTCCAGTGTGTAAATTACAAATTACATAATAATAATTTTATCTGTCGTTATTGTACAATATATGCTAATTGTAAAATTATAACTTTTATGATTATATTCTGGATAACTCAAATAGTCTCTTGTAAGAATTTTGACTTTTGCTTCACTTTCTATAAGTGAAATCTCTGCTAATAACAAATGACATAAATAGAAAATCCATAAGTCTAGACTTACCAACAACTTGATTACTACATACTTAGCCTTACGTCAATCATGATTATCATGATTAAAGTGTTTTTGATAGAGCTTTTTTCGATATTCTTTGATTCATTACTGTTAGAGAGTGATAGGATTGGTGGTATTAAATTTGGCCAGGCGTCACCTGTCAGTCACCAATATAAATTAAGGGATGGATAGGTCGTCCACCAATTTGGTATCATGTAGTTGGCTCTGATTCTAGCACACCACCACCATTGCCGCCATAAATTGTTTCCGGCAAGTTGGTCACTAACTATGCCTAAGTAGGTGCTCCGGTGGTCGATGAACGAGAAACTCCGTTCTCGATTACCGATTATAATAATGACATGCATTGTGCGCTGGAGTTACATTGTATCGAAGCCATTTCCGTACAAACGGTGCAACGAGGTACATACGTTTAACGGTAAAGTTGAAGCTAAATCTTGTTCAGCTAGCAAGGTGAGTTGCCACAATAATGAGGGGACAATGTAATAATTTTCATAGAACTATCATTGTCAAGCATATCTCTTTTGGCTAGTATGTAAAACAATTTCAAATAAAATAAGTATTGAAATGTTACCAATTAAGAATTATAGTTTGTTGATGAAAGAAAAATGAATACACGTATTTGCTAACCGATCTTTATTTTGTAGAAGGGTGTTGTCTTTAGGTACACTGCATTATAAAGGCTTACTACAATAAAAAGAAAAGACAGGTGCATCCACAATATTCTTAGGAAAAGGCAAGAAACCACAGTTGAAAAAATACAGATCACAAGTTATTATAATTTGTTAAGTGGTTTAATTAATCCAAATAAGACAAGATATTCACTTAATCATAATTGCCTCTTAAAATATTTTGATTTTTAAACATCCAGTTTATTCTATTTTGATGTTTATTTTTCTGATATTCTCATTTTCACTATCACCTTAGTTAAAATTTTGAAATACATACATACAGGGTGTCCCAAAAATGGCGTACTAACTACTTACTACCGTATCGAGGATGTTTAAATGTACACGAAAAAAATATAGAAAAAATTTTTCAGACAAAAAAATAATTTTTTATTATTATTATTATTAACGGTAATACAATGTAAACAAAGATGTACTCGTACAACATTACCATGCAATGTTACCGTAGTGGATTTAAAATAATTTTTTCGGATTTCCAAAGCTTCTAAATTCTCTATTATGCAGGATTAGATATTGGTAGTGAGTAATCTTGTACTTTGTGATAATATGTGCGATTAGAAGTAGCTGTCATGACAATTTAATAAATATATTTTAAAATAATTTACCTGTTAAATGCCACTTTCAAAGACTGCCAAATCAGCAAATAAGTCCAATAGAATTTTTTTAACATTTTTCTGATGTTTACGGTAGTCTCTTTTACACCGTAGTGCACCGTTAGTACCCATTTTTGGGACAGCCTGTATATACTCGTACATATCCATATATCCATCTATTTTACGTCGTTATTGTTCTACTTTTTTGACATTCGTCAATCCTTCGTTTTTTAATAATTGGGTCTTCCATAAAGGTCTTGTAAAACAAGTTTCTTTACAAAAACGTAGGCTGAGTAGTTTTTTATGCAAACTGCATACTGTTTTTCAACAAAATTTTCAGAATTTTAAAATAACAGTATTGACTGGAACGATATCGTATGAAATAGTCAGCTTTTTATCTCTGATAATGACAGCTATGCTGTCGAAACGCCCGTAAGTTTTAATTTTATTAAAAAAGTTTACCTGATGTAGGGGAAACAATAAATTGTTATTTGTAGTGAACAACAAGTGGCCCATCAAAGTTCGTTTAAACGATATTGACTGATAAAAAAACTGGACTAATATTTTTTTCAAGGAGATGGTGTGCCTTCGAACAGTATAAGCAGCGATGTGTACAGTGTAGGTTAACGTGTGTAGTTTAAATGAAGACACATACATAAATATTATAGATGTAATAAGTATTAAATAGTTATTTAATTTTGATAATTAAAAAAAAATGTAACATTAAAATTCAAGTTAAAATAAAATTTAATGTTCCGTAATAGATATTTTTTCTACAACTGTCAAAAAAACGTGACATTTATGTATCGTTATCAAGTCGCAAAGTATGTCATTTTTGATAGTGAAAAAATATTTGTCAAAAAGTTTCCTTGGATGCTAAAATAGTTATATTTTAGCACCCAAGGAAACTTTTTGACGAATATTTTAGCATCCAAGGAAAATTTTACAAAAATTCAAAAATTTTAAAATGCTGTTGTAGAAAAAATAGTGTTTTCCGACGACCACTATGAAAAATGCGTAAATTCGCACAAATAACTATTATTGAAAGTTGGCTATTGCATGCAAATAGCGAACCCGTGTGCAATGAAACTGGTTAGCCAATCAGATACCTTCTAGCCTGTGCGCAATGAAATCATTGCACACAGTTGTAGTAACCATGGCCACCAATGTATGTTTTGTCCGCAGCTCTGTCGAATAATATTTGAAGTTTGAAGGAATACCGAATATTAGCGTTTTTTTTTTTGTGGTCGTCGGAAAAATATCGTGTATACCACGTGTTGAAAATTCTATACTATTGTATTCCGTGCGAAAGATGATTGTTTTGTTGGCGCATTAATGAGTTTGAAGTCTCTACTGACAGTCTCGACCAAAAACTCATTCTCATGCCCCAACAAAAAACAATCATTTTGCGCACTTAATACAAAAATAACTATTATCTACGAGTACATACACATAAGTACATTTAATTGTTGTAAAATTGTAACAAAATTCTTATTAATTTATTTTTGTTAATTGTTATTGTTAATAACATAAGTAGATAATTAAACATTTTATGACCTAGTTAGGATTTAAGTATGTACATTATTCATATGTTTCCATTGCTCTAACCTAACAAACTTGATTTTTCTAATCGATAAATATATTCAATTTGTTATACATACATAGTTCCAAGTCAAATATTTATCTCAAAAAATTCTTTGTAACCTATCACTCCTTTTAGACACCAATGTACTAGACAGACGTCCTCTTTCATAGTACATACTTTATTAAAAATGTAGTACCTATGTATTATTTACATGTTTTAAGTAGGAGTGGCTGGGGGCGGCTGTAGGCCGAATAATAACGTGACACCTAGATATATTAAATTATGTCCCCCTATTTTGACTGACACAGACTCGCGTCCTAAAATTTCAGATTTGTAGTATGTATAATGTATTCCAACTTTAAAAAAACGATGCTTGGCCATGACAATCTGACAGATTTCATCCTGTATATCTGAATAAAAGTTTGGTTAGGAATTCTGAAAATTTTGAAGGCACAGTGTTGCCACGCTTTTTTGCGAATCGATTGAAACTGTATTACAAGAAACCAGCATTTTTTATTAAAAATAGCAATTGAAAAAAAAATCAAACAAAAACAAATCAAAATGTAAACATCTGGTGGAGGCTTTAGTCGTTGAATGAGTTGCAAGAACGCTTGCTTTAGTTTAACAAACAGAAAACGGATAAGTTCTCCAAAATGGAATCACTTTTTTTAAAAGACATCTACACTTTAACCTCCTCCATTATTTCATCTTCAGAATTATCTTCATCATTAGATTCCGAATCATCTTCTAATGTTTAGCCCACGAATAATTTCGTTCAGATCTCTTTCAAGAAATGTTTCCACTTTTCTGATTTTCTTTTTTTTGTTGTTCTAGTATCCTCCAGACCTTTTTTTTTTGTAATTATGCAATACATATATAACAGATCTTCCCACCTATAAATTAATTATACAGTTCAGGATTTCATCGAATACAAATTCATTGTTCTCACATTGAAGATATCCATCAATCTATTAATAATAGCATCATTACTTAGATCGGCCCTACCTCGTTTAAAATGTGTCTAGCCCTTCAACACTCGACAAACACAACTTTTGGCATTATGCACTTGTAGTAAACCCTTTAAATTATTACTTTGTGTTGTCTAATTTAAAATAAATTGGAAAAACGTCAAAATGACATTTATTGATAACTTTATTTACTTTTTGTTTTAGAATCATCTTGCAACATAGCACTTCAAATTTAGTTACAAAAGATTTACAACCAAAATGAAATGAAATATAACTACTACTTTCCTCAGTACTGCCAATTTAACAAAATTAAAGCATGGCAACCTATCGTTTTTTTAAAGGTGGAATAGATTATAAAGATACCCGAGATAAACTCGTCCGAACTTTTCGCGCGTATAATTTATACGTTGCCAGTGACAAACAGATACACCTTTCATTGATAGATTTTGCGTCTTTTAAGATACGGAGACAAGGGACCACACTTATCCATGCAAATGCTACACGAGAAAAAGTAGAACGGCGTGTCAAAATACTCGTTACATCGTTAATCTTACAAGAATCAGTAATTTCCACAACGCTATATAAAATTAAAAACGCTTGTACTGAAAATCCATTCAGACAAACGGTTGTCAATCTACCAAGTAAACAACATGTGCAACAAGTGGCTGGAATTGCTCTGCAAGGCTACCAATGGTATAATGAACAACTTCAAACAATTAACATGGCACGTTTAGTATTTCTCACCGTTATGTGAATGGAGTTAAGGGTTATCTAACTCGTAAGAGTATCAAATTATCGAATGTTCTTTTTACTTAAAGGTATCTTTTTTTATCTTTTATGCTCCACATAATTTTTTACATATTCAGAGCTGCTTTTCTAAAAAAACAAAATTGGAAAAAGGTCTTTAATTCTTTTAATAAGAGAAGGGCTGCATTGTAATTTCTAACAAAATATTAATAAAAACCCTACACCATACGTGTAAAGTAGTTATTCAATCATTTTATTAAGATACTTTCAACTATCATCATATTAATATGGCGAACGTTCAAGTTTAACATGCGATCTAAAGGCCCCTACACAATGGCGTTAACGTTACGTCGATGTTAAAACGTTAATGTTAACGTTAGATCTAGAAATTCAAAATTACATGTATTTCATTGTGGACCGTTCACAATGACGTTATGATGAAAATTAATGTTGCATAATATTGTTAGCGTTAACGTTAGTTCTAGAAATGTTCTGGATTCTTAACGTTACATTCTAACATTAGCCAACGGAAATAATTTATAAAAAGTACTGAAATACAGGTAATTAGATCTAACGTTAACATTAACGTTTTAACATCGACGTAACGATAACGCCATTGTGAAAGGGCTGTAACTGCCTGACCCTACAGGATGTCCCCAAAAAAGAAAAAATAATTTTTTTCTAATTTTGACATATAAAGTGGCACTTTTTAAATTAATTGACGTTTGGAAACGTCACACTTTTTGTAACTGGTTACGAAAAGTAAAATCTTTCCTAACTGGTTAGGAAATATTTATTGTATCACCAGTTGACACTGTCATATTTTTTGTTTTTAAGCAAGATAACCGTGCCTACTTACCTACTTGATATTTTAACACAATAATAATTTATTATTAATGAAATTCATTACTTCTTTTAACGTTTGAAGAAACGTTAGGAAACGCAATTTTGTGTAACTCGTGTGATTTTGCGGGATCTCGCTGCGCTCGTCCCGCAAATATTCCACTCGTTACACAAAATAACGCATTTCCTAACTGGTTACATAAATAGCTGTTATAACGAACAAAAACAAGTCAAAAACTGTATTACTAAGTATGTATGTACTTAAAATTATGGAATTAAATGTTCGAATTGCCATCCCCTAGCTTGTTGACAATAAGCAAGTTTATGAAGAAATTCCCCCTTTATTTTTTTTTTCTCAAAAATTTCCTTATGTACTCGTAAGATAACAAAATTTTTCTACTGTCATTTAGACAATTAAAAGGGCTATCAGAATCAAGAAAAAAAAGGGGGTTTCTATTTAACAAAACTATCGATGACGTCATAACTCGAAAACAATTGACTGCTTGGAATTTTATTTTCTATTAAAATATGTATTTTTATAAACTAAAATCGACCTGTCCAAAGATTTTTTTGAAAAAAATTTTGTTTAATTTTTAATGAATTTATTCCATACTTTTGCCACTCACTGTAGGTATACAGGGTCTCCCAGAACTGGCGGACCAAAATAATACGGTGAATTTATCATCTTCTGGGAATAATAGGAAAAATGTTCAAAAAAATCTATCTTAAATAGTGATTAGGAAAGAAGCAATTTAAACTGACTAACGGACCTATTCTGTAACTCGTCTGTTAATTTTAACCATCCGCTAATAAATTAATTTTTAACAACCGGTTATCTACAAATAACCAAAATTCTATTCTGTAAGACAAATTATTAACGGGTAGGTTAAAAAGCATTATTTTAGCGGCTAGGTTATTTTGAAGAATGAAGTCAGGCACGGAAGCGTAGAAATACATATGGCAACGTCGCAAATCACTGTCAGCTGGAAGAACAACAGTCATAATTATTTGCAAAATTATACCTAACCTCAACTAATAGTTGCAGACTACATTGGTATGGGCACAGACTACTCAAAAACGTGAAATTGAAATTAAAAATCGACCGGTTTTTGTTCTTTTTTTCACAACTCAACAGTTTATGATTTATCGAATTGTTGCATTACTTTTGCCCCTCACTGTATAAATGAAAGTAATTGGTACTTGGTACCACTTTTACGACAATCTTCGTTAAACGGCAATAAACCAACCTCAAGGAATCAAAAGGTCGTTTTAAATATCGATAGATGCACTTTAGGTATCAACTCAAATATGTTACAGCTTGCCCATTGTAGCTTGAGCTGTGAGGGATGCGCAAAGTTGAATAAAAAGGTCAGATAAAGAGGTCCTGGAAGCGGCAAAGAAATGCGACAAAATTTGTGAAGGGGCTGTAAGACCACTGCGCATCCGGTTGTTACAGCTCAAGCTACAATGAGAAAGCTGTACAGGGTGATTCATCTTTTACCGCCGGTGGCAAAATTACCCTTAAGAATTGAGAAAAATTTATAGAATTGACAGATTTGATTTGTCGAAAAATTTACTTACGAGTACATTTGTCGCCTTCATTCCAGTTCATGCACCAAAAGAATATTCATTGCGAATGCCATTATAATTTGGGACCGTTTTGACGTAAGTTAATTTTTAACGGCTGGGTATGACCACCCGCCAAAAATTAGCAATTTGAGTTAAATTTTAACAACTTTTGGTTAAAATTTTGGCTTAGAGAATAGCGCAATGGGTTAAAATATTTTAACCGTTGTTTTAACGTTTAACTTTTAACCAAGTGTCTTACAGAATAGGCCTGCAATGCTGTTGTTGATGTTAAGTTACCTATTAATTAGTTTTCCTGCTTTATTTGTAACTATGGATACATTTCAAATGATGCATATGCATTGTTGGGTATCCGCATTGTTTGTGCAATGACGGACGTGTTTAGGTTATAGTATTTTTCAGGTTATAGTATTTCTGCTAGGATGTTCCCTATTGGGAAAACAAACTGCGTACTCCTGAGGAGCAACTGTGGCACTCTCATCACACTGTCCATATAAGACAAGCATATCAAAATATTCTGAAGCGGTAAACATTACGCGTTTTTAATGACTTGTCAGAATTGTCAGAAATAATTTATCATGACATAATATTCAATTATAATGTCTTTGCAACAATCAAATTTGTTTCGATAGTTACCAATATAATTTTTTAAGGTAATTTTATATCTATACTCCATTCTTTATCTTGGTGAGTGGTCGATGCGATCAAGCAAGCCATGGGTAGCTTTGTAAGTTTTACTTTTTCCACCAAATTTGTGTGTCGTGTAAATCAAATATTAACTGTCATCGCTGTCATTCGAATTCAGAATCTTCGTCTAGCATTCATCTCCAAATCTCACAATCTTATGTCGCGAAATGTAAATATACAGTGCATTTTTTTTAACTGTTGCCATAGGGAATTGCATGGTAAAACTTATACCCCCTGTTAACTTTTGTTGTGATGAAAATATTCAAACCATTTTTGGAACAAAGTTTGAAGATTTTTTAAACTATCGGATAGATAACAATTCAATATCCTAAACTGTCGAAAAAGTTGTGAAAAAAATATTTTCTAGCGCGTCGGAATGATAGTACGTCGAGCGGTCGCCAGAGTAGCGTCCCTGTCGGCTCAACCAGCACCTGACCATCTCCACTTATGACTTTTGTCACTTTCATTTAAAAAATAGCGAGATCACCTCGAGGCTATGATTAAATTAGCTTTTGGATGGCAGAACATCTAAACATTTATTTGTTAAAAAAAAACAAAATGTAAAAACGTTAACGCACAAGTAACTCAAGAAATTAACAGAAATTGTCAAAGGAATTGTTCAAAGTGTTTTCCGTCGACTGCTGGACAATGTCCCAAGCGATCTTGAAAATTTCTTCGCGTGTTTTGTAAATGTCGCACTGTAATGGAATTACAAGCTTCAGTTATTCTTGCCCTTAATTTCTCCACAGTTTTTGGTTGACCCCTTATGCGTTTTTTTACTGTTGCCATAGGGAATTACATAATTGGATGGTAAAAATAATATCCTCTGTTAACTTATGATCCACTGCAGGTTTGGTGCTAATTTCTATTTTTGTAATAGATCATTAATAAGACTACGTAATGCATATTGTTTGAACAACGACAAGCAGTTTTATTTTACTAATTTTAGTCTTCAAAATTGAAATTAATGAACGTAAATAATTTGACAAAAACGTAGTAGACGATATGGGAACAAAAATTAGATTTTATATTTTATTTTGTTATTTATTTTAATCATAGCCTCGAGGAGATCTCGCTATTTATTTTTTAAATGAAAGTGACAAAAGTCAAAAGTGGAGATGGTCAGGTGCTGGCTGGTTGAGCCGACAGGGACGCTATTCTGGCGGCCGCTCGACGTACCATCATTCCGGCGCGCTAGAAAATATTTTTTTCACAACTTTTTCGACAGTTTAGGATATTGAATTGTATTCTGTCCGATAGTTTAAAAAATCTTCAAATCTTGTTCCAAAAATGGTTTGAATATTTTCATCAGAACAAAAGTTAACAGGGGGTATAAGTTTTACCATGCAATTCCCTATGGCAACAGTTAAAAAAAATGCACTGTATAAGCCGTACACATCGATTCTTAAATTTAACCGTTCCCGATATGAAAATTATCGGCATCCGTCATCGGTCAATCCGACCGTCGCGTCGACCGAACATTATTCCAGTCCCGTGCCGGGCAATATTGCAAAGAAGTTTGGGTGTGAAAAATTAACTGGATTCTTAAACCATAAACCGGATCAAATTTGACCGGAAAGTGTGTGGCCGGTCTAGAACATTTTGAAATTCCCAAGCAAGTTATTAAAATTTTAGAAAATGATGCGATATGAAGATGACACGTTTGAGGTTATGTGTCGGTGGTCTCGGTCCATATGAATCATGAACAATTTAACCAGGAAAATAATAAATAGAAAGACTTTGCGGCGTCTCTGTAAGTACCTACATTATTGTAATATTTGAATATTTTTCAACAACTACCAACGCACTTTTCCATTGGAACTTTCAAAAACCCCTAAATTCAACTTGACGGATGAAAATTTCCCAAAGACCACTCACCAAGATAAAGAATGGAGTATACAAGCGATTGGTCAATTAAAAACGTTCTTATTTTAAAATCCAATGAGGATGGATTTTTTTAAATATTTTTCCTATTATTGCCAGAAGATAATAATTTCACCGTGTTATTTTGGTCCGCCAGTTCTGGGAGACCCTGTATATTTGTACATTACATTTGATACATGTTTACACACATCAAACATAGACATTGAGAAAATAAAATTATTACATGTACCTATCCAAAAAAGAGAAAAAGAAAATAAGGAACAAAACTAATTTTCAAAATCATTAAAGTCATTATTTAGGAATTTTCCAATCGAGTAGAACGTTTACACAAATATCATTTCCCCTTGTATCATAGGTAGTTGTGATGAAAATTAAGGGGATTGTATACATTGATGTTTTTGATGATACATTCTAAGCACTTATAAATGTATAAACTGGGAAATGTAAGAATTTTCAATGAGTTAAAAGATAATTTACAATCCTCTCTGAAACCAATATTTGCCATGATGCGTATAACTTTTTTTTGCAGCCTAAATAGGCGTACCCTTGAGGAGGTATGACCCCATATAATAAAGCAGTATTCAAGATAGTAAGCAGTTCTGAGAGTAGGAGAAGAAACAGCACCTGATAAATTTATATGGTTTCTAACAAAATGGAAGCGAATTTCTCTATGCCTTTGAGTCAAAACGGGTTTTTTTTTCAAACGACGTGTGCACACTTTTTAACCAGCCTCTGTACGATTCTTAAACTAGCTGCAGATTCTACTGCTTCTTAAATTTTTCTGGGAGTCGTAGTGGAATTGGAGGCTTCGCGTAAAATAGTTCCTTCTTTCTCTCGCTGTTGTAGCAGTTTGAATGCCACCTCTTTAATTTTTTCCATTATTTTCAATATCTTGAAGAAAATTATTCACGACCTTTGCACTACGATGAATTCTTCTAGCAATTTCTCGATTGGAGTACCCTTCTTCTCTTAAACATTTAATTAATACTGCCAATCTCTTCGGCAGTTAGTCTTTTTCCGCGACCCATTTATTTTAAGAACTTCAAAGTTTAATGTAAATAACCTTTTTATTATTTTTTTTGAAAATTTTACTTACTTTAAACTTAATTATAATTAGTAAAGCTAATCAGTTGTCGCCATTAAAATATTTCATTTGGAGAAAAAATTCTGCAGTTAATTTTAAGTTGTCAGAAGTGACAAATTGTCTTTCAAACCAATCGTTGCCTACCTTGGTTCATTGAATGAGTCTAGCAATAATACCAATTAGCATAAAAATTTTGAAAAAAATTGTATTTTGTGGGTGAGACTAATCAGTTGTCGCGGAGTATATTATCTTATCAATTTTTTTTAAATGAAAAAGGTCAAATTAAATATGTACAGAATTTAGCAGTGATCAAATTTTAATTTATGATTAAGTAATTAATTACTTAATTTATTCAGCGAAATACGTTAAATAAATAAATATAAAATTAGCGATGTTTAACTGTCTGACAAATCTGTCAGCCTAGAATTTCTGAAGTTATATCCAGTATTCATGAGATTAGATAGCAAAATTCATGAGCAATCAGTAAAAAGTGGCCCCCAGACTTTCGTCGCCGTCACTTAGAATTAACTGTCAAATTAATCATCATCCGTCAGCCTGATCCTTCATACGATATAAACATCCCGCATTAGCATAACCCGGTAGCACAGCTCCGTATGACTTATCACTCTACGACTCGTAAAATATGAGAATTGAGACTTCTCCGATAAACAACCCTACACTCCACGTAACCGATTTCAGGATTTCCAGATAAACAAAATCAACTTTTTTAACAATTACTCGTCATAAAATTCTACTTTTTTAACAAAGTGGCTATATAAAATCGAAAAATTTACTCAGAGTACTTTACTTTCAGTAATAATACAGACCACATAAAGTTAGTCTCTGACGTCTACAGCATTTTAGTTTTAGCGTCATTTCATTTTTACGGCTTTGTTCGCTGGAGATGTCAATAAAATTAAAAATGGCGCTTTCGGTAGCGGATTAGCACTTAGATGATTTCGAGACACATGCATAGCTTTCAAGACAGTGGCTAAAAGAAAACATCGTCTAGTTACATAATTCTTGATATTCCATAATTTGAATTATGTAGTTAATTCATTAAAAAAATATTATTTTATTTCGGTGTAAGTTTAATGCAATTTAGCAAATCACTTAATAAAATTTTTAATGGTGGTAATATGTTAATTAATTGTTATTTACACTTTAAATCACGAAGTCGGCATTGTTTAAAATTTGATTTTCTTAAAAAATGACCTGGCGTAGTCAGAAAGAAATCATGATAAACAAAATTAAGTAGGCCAGAAAAGTTCTGTTAAGAGCCTTTCGAAGAAGAAACCGAGACGGGGTTGTCGGTGGTGGTGGCGTATGTGCGTGGCGTCACGGCAATAATAAACCCATCGAGCCTGTGTAATCTGCTGCATTACTATCGCGGTTTACGACCTGCCACCGCCACAGAGGCGAGCTTTTCAAGCTGGGGCCAATTTGCAATTACAGTTTTTGCTCCAAGCAATTCGGCGCGAGGTTCATATTTTACGAGGTGCATCTCTGCGTTTTATGGAGCGTACTCACTTGCCATTGTTCACGTAATTAAGTTCGAGATTATGTGCACCGCTACCGACTGCATTCCCAATTTTATATCGGACACATGAACGGGATCGGACACCAAAATCCAATTCTGAATTACCTTCCTGTCATTTCCATTTAAATCTAAGCAGACGACGGTTTCAGGATTGACTGCTTGGCAATAAATATTTGTAATCCATAATAGGATAAAAACATAATATTATATTACTTTATCATTATTATTGTTTTAAATTTTAATGGACCATAAAATGATTTGATATTCCATTGTGCGGTTGCTTGTCTTTTTTAATACAAAGTTTGTAATGCCCGTGACATTTTATGAGCAAAGATATTAGCCAGCTTAATGTACAACATGTTAGCTTAATCCCATAAAACGACTATCATTAAATCCACTAATGCAAAGCAGTAAATGCTGAGACTCAAATTATCGAAACAAAAGCAAGTTCATTATACAAAATCTACACCTATGTGAAATGTCTCTTCAATTAACAAGAACTCTTGACATGGTTTACTACTATACATCGGAGTAAAGATTAGAGATTTAAAATGTTCGTGGAACCATAAACTACATGATATAATATGTAATAGTATGTATATTATTCAGCGAGCGAGTAATGATGGCTATTACTCATGAGGATGATTTTGTGTCACGAGCTGAAGGCAAGTGACATAATTCATCCGAGTGAGTAATAGTCATTACCCGCAAGTAGAATACTATACTTTTTCTACGACTATGAAGAGAAATTGGTAAATAAGTCTTTATGAACGTGTATCATACGCTATTTTTTATTATACCTGCACTACAATTTGAAAATTTTAACAAAAAAAGTAAATTGAAATACCTTTTCCGAAGTAATCTGGGTCATTAATCGTTGAAAAGAAATAGTCAATTGTTGTTGTTTCGTTGCTATCATAAATTGTGTATAAATGTCTATTTATCATTGTTCAAAATGTAGGTGAATTTGTTGTTACCTAAGCAACCCTTAAAGCTTTAGTGTTTTAAAGGCCCTTTTTCGCACGCATTTTAGTGTCAAAAACAGGGATTATAATTTAGGTATAATAAAAAACATTTTAATAATTACAGTGTTATACAACTTGTTTCTAAAAGAACGCATATCAAGAGTTCTGTGGAATTCGAAAAGATTTATTTTTGCCGCTCTATAGCATATGGTAGTACCAAATAGAAAAAAATGGGTTAGGAAACTCCATTAATGATATATTTTTCAGTTTTTACAATAAAAGGAATTTCTGTTAGGTACCTACAGTACCCACTACATGCCATTTTATCTCCCTTTAATGACAGTCTTAAATCTTGCTAAATTTTAATGCACATCACATGACAAGTGTTTAAACTCACAACTGACGCTAAGATTTAATAATTTGACATTTGACTGTTGACATCTAATTTGCCAGCTCAACGGCTCAATCTAGTTCGACACAATAAAATTATAAAGCCGCACAATTCCACCGGACCTTGGACATACGTTCTTTTCGAGACACGTTGTGGCTTCGTATAAAAAAAGTTGTGCGTTTTGCTTAAAGAAATAGTTCTCGTAAATTTTCCACCCCAAAATTTTGTTACGTGGAAAATTTACTCGACATATTTCTAAGCAAAACATTTTGACAAAACGTCAAAATTTAATTGGTTATTTTCATGCACTTGGGATATTTCTATTGATTAGTGCAGAGGCCTTTTTTCTTTCATATATTACTGTAGCCTGTCCAGTTATGGCAGTGCAGAGTTTCTGATTGAATATCTCATCAAAGTAACGTCATAATCTTTCTCTCTTCGCAGAAGATTATGTCTCATTGCTTATAGCTTATAGATTATTCACTGCTGCTGTGATGTTGTTGACCTGACGATTATAATTTCTTTCTTTCCTTTTTTGTTCATACATTTTTACATTAAAATCAAAAATAAAGTTTTCAGGTTATGCAGGCTGTCTTATAAAAAACGGCCCACGCTATAAATTTGCTATTGACGACCCAAATGAAAAAAAATATACAGGAAACAAAATGGCTCTAAAAACACTACAAACCTGAGTGAGCATATAATTTTTATACCATCTACCCATTTATGGGCAATGGTCAACTTTTATTTTTTAAATGGTAACCCATAATTTTTATTATTGATTCTGTTAGAGTTTTTTTTTTCTGATTGTAATGGCATAAAAAAACTATACCTTTGATAACAAAATGTCCGAGAAAAAAAGGAAAATATGTTGTTAACCGACCTCCATTTTTGAATGATTTTTATGAATTATACATAATTAAATTAATAAAATTTGGTGCGTAAAATTGACATTTAAATGAAGTCCAGCACACTATCAACAAATTTTCATTTATGAAATAAGGATAAATCTAATTTTGATGCAACATATTTTCCTTTTTTCTCGGAAATTTTGTTATCAAAGGGTATTCTTTTTGATGCCATTACAATCAGAAAAAAAGGTTACCATTTGAAAAATAAAAGTTACCCATTGCCCATAAATGAGTAGATGGTATAAAAATTATATGATCACTCAGGTTCAGGTTTGTAGTGTTTTTAGGGCCATTTCGTTCCCTGTATAATGTTTTTCATTTGGGTTATCAATAGCAAAGTTATAGCGTGGGTATGTATCAAAAACGATACATTTTAGTAATGGGGTTTAATGAATTCCAAAAAAATATTAACTTTATTTAAAGCAACATTATTATGACTTATTATGGTTATAGTGGAATAAAAAATAATTTTCAACAATAATTAAGCTCTGTTTTTTTGTAGCGACTAATTCAGTATATTGAAGTGGATATTATTTTTAATGTTTGAATTACATTAAATTTCAACGGTAATTATACTGCAGAAAAAGAATATAAATCAATTTTTCTTTTCGTGTTATTTTTTATTAATGTTTTTGTTATTCAATGTTACTGTTTGCTTAACATCTGTGTCCGTGAAATTATCGGCTGAAGGTTCCTATGATCGACTAAAGTTAAGGAAAAATTTTCCGCTTAACTAAAATGGAAGAAATACTTAAACGCTGGATCCTAGCAAATGCAAAAAGGAGTCATGCGGAGCGGATCGTGCTCATAGGTCACACATCTCGACCTCGTGGGGCATTGCAATCGTGATCTTTGTGCGATTACCACTCGTTACAGACTTGTGTGCTGCGCCTTGCGACATTTGCATCTGCTGAAATATTAGCTGGCTTCCGTGTACTAACATACACACGTACAATAAAGAGCGACGCGACGTTGCATTCGAAACATGAAGAAATCAGAAGAGAACGTCATCAACTGAAATGAATATGCGCTTTTAGTAATTCGGTATCCAGTGTTAAAAACGCGGTTGGAATTAATACAATTTTTTTTGCAATTCATTTGGACATAGGGAGTCTACTTCTTTATTAATGAAAATTCCCTTTCGAAAAGTTCACATGCATAGATGAAGATGTCGAAGTCGTTTTCACCACTGTGCTCCATTTTGTAATTCGACTCCTTCAACCACAGTCGACCGTCGTAATCTAAGGTTCTCTTTATGGTGTCCTTACTGGATACAAATAGCGTCCAATTGAAAATCCAGCTGATACGGAATTACAAGAGGCGTCGTTGGATTTGGTCGTATTTTTCACCGCTCTGAATGGCAGAAAATTTTTGAAGGCGTTGATTTTCAATAATTGCTTGTCACAAAGACACACTTAAAAATTCTAACATTACTTGTAACATAATTCATGACATATCTAAATTTACAGTTTTATTTAGTAAATAAGGTAATTTTTTCTTTTCAATAAACTTGTTGCAACTTTCATTACAAGGCATCAGTTAAAATTTTCTGTTGTTTCACCAAGTGTTACGATAGTACGCATCACATGGGAGATTATAATTATAACGTCAGATCTAAAAACAAATCATTTGTATCAATTATTGAAAATTAAGTTAAACTGACGACTAAACTTAGTTTTTATAGTATTGCAGTCGTATCGCTTTCTAAATATTTAACTTAAGATCATATCATACTTAATCGAAATTTATGTATTTGTCTTTGCTGTTAAAATAATTTTCTTCGTTGTGTTGTAACGCTAATTGATATCAAACCACATTGTACAGAATGCATTTAACACATTCAGTGAAACAAATGGTGCACCTAAATTCAAAGGGTTGCGTGTGAGGAAGTCGAAAATTACAGCGAGCGTGACGAATGCGTAGCATGTTTGCGCAATTTGTTTTGGTCTTGTCACCCATTGTCATCGGACAAATCGTAGCCTTCTTCCGGTTTTATGGACAATCATCGTTGATTTCCTTAAATTCGGACGATTATTCTTAAAAGCCGAATTTTATGCCAGGAAGTCACGCAAATTAATACAAATCGATTAAGTGCGTATTATGTATTGCTAATGTGAAAACCAAGTCCTCGATTTAACAGTTGATGAATGTAAATTGCACATATAAATCACTACGGAAATATTCATATGTAGCAGCGGTAACAGCACCTCTTTACATTATGCAAATACGAAATGGTCTTTCTAGCGTTATCCGAAAAGTCAATTTGTGTTTGATATTTATGCAAATGAGCCGCTAGAATGTTAAGCATGCAATTCGGTTTGGAAATAGCCCAAATAATGCGTTTTTTCATCGCCATAAACATTAAATTAGATATATATGTCTTTATGCACAAATGCATCGTTCAATTACAAAATTGTTATTATGTTAAATGACAAATCGGTAAATTTGTCTTTATCGTTATCGATTTTCAACGCGCCTCTATATAAATACATTGTACCAAATTAAGTATCTTTGATAAAATTGAGAAAATTTAAATTAATTTTAATATATTCATTTGAAAATGTTGCTTTCAATATCCCGTTGGAACGTACAAAATTAATGTTAACGCAAAAACATGCAATAATCGCGATAACAAACAGACTCAGGTTTTAAAGGAGGAATTGTAATGCCAGATTCTTTACAATAATCTGAGACAAAGATCTTAATACAATTCTAAACAAGACTACAGTCGTTTTAAACTGAGACGCTGTTAAAGTTTTGCAAAAGTTGTAGTTCATTAAATTTATAGATAGGCGCTGAAAACCACACAAATCACGATAGCCGTACTGAATTTATTGATAATAACTGTCAGTTGATTGCCTGTCATCTTGGCGCTTTTGCAATCATTAAGCTTCCTAATATCATGATGAATTATCTTTTGTATTGATTCAAAACATAACCCTGGGTTTTGGGAACTCTCCAAAACCGTAATTCAGTTAATAAAAAGGATAACAGAATACATACAGATAATATAATAGTTATTTATGTATTAAGGGCATAATCAGGAGATTATGGCACGAGGGAATGTTTAAAGCCCGAGGAACGAGGGCTTTTAAATTCCTGAGGGCCATAATCGACAATTATACCCGTGGTACATACAACGTTTTATTCTATTTTATAATTTCTAAAAGATTCAAACAAATATTTAGTATTCCTTAAAGGAAATCAACTAAAAGTTATGTCCACGCAAATTTAGTTAGCTATTTTGATGTTGTTAGGGTTACTGTGTATATAATCTATGATTTTCTTTAATCAAATAATGTTTGATACCATTGTTTGAATAATTAAACCAACCGTTGCTTGGCAGATTTTTGACAAATCCGGGCCATAAAGGCCAATTTATGCCCTCATTTGGGGGCGTATAAAGACGATTATTGACCAAAATAGAATAATATAATTTTTTCTATTTTGCGTTTAGAATAAGTCTATTCTAGCACCCAAATGACGTCATTTGAGTGCTTTAATAGGTCGTTGGCGTGTTATAATAGACTAGTAAAATTTACTGTATTGATGTTGGTAGCGTGAAGTGTCAACTGACGTCAACTGACGTCAAAAAATAAATCTCGCACAGAACAAAGCAAATTAATAAATAACAATAAACAAAACGTTTAATTTTCATTCTGGGATTTGGACTTATCCGGCAGTAAATTTTCTAACGTCTTTTGTGCAATTTGCGTAATTTGCGGCGGCGTTAGTGATAGACTTTCTTCAGCATTCATTTTCAAACATCAAATGCGAAAATTTAAAAAAACTGACGTTTTGAATGAATTTTTTTCACAGCCGGCTAAAATTATGCCACATAAAAAATGTCACCAACCACCGCAAAATTCCTTACATTTAACATTTTTTTATTTATAAAATGGTATAAAGCGGCAAAATAGAAAAAATAGAATAAAAGATTTGTTGCAGAAGGTCCTTCAAGCACTCATTTGTTTGTTTCGGAATTTCAAATTCGTGCTTGAATAGATGCCTTCAACAACTTATACAGGGTCGCTACAAAGTATGGCAACAGTGAAATATCTCGAGAATGGTTTCTCGGAAATTCTTGAGATTTGGTAAGGAGTTAAGAGCATTTAAATTCTATTCTTTCCAATTTTTTCAGTTTTATACCTTCATTTGTTTTCGAGATACAAGGCTAACTTGAATTTTTTTAAATAGCAACAGGAGTTAATTTTATGATTTTTGAAAAGAGGTTTGTTTTCTGAATTCAACGATGTATCACATGTAATAATAGTTTACATAAGAACTGGCAAAAAAAATTTCTTATTTTTAATTCAAAAATAAATAAACATAGTTACCTTTGAAAACAGTTTCTATTATTAATTTATGTCAAAGTGTGTGCAATCTAATTACTTATTTATTTATTATAAAAATGCCTCATTTAAGTGAAACCGAGCGGATAGAAGTTCTAATGATGATTAAATATGGTGATAGGAGACGAAGCTGTGCTGAAGTGATGACACTTTTGATGACACACAAAAAATGAAACGGTCATTATGTGATACAGTGTTGAATTAAAAAAAAACACTCTTTATCATGAAATTAACCCCTGGTGCCATTTAAAAAAATTCAAGTTAGCTTTGTATCTCGAAAACAAAAAAACTAAAAAAAAAAATTACAAATTATAGAATTTAAATGCCCTTAACTCCCTAGCAAATTTCAAAGAATTCCAACTAACGGTTTGATAGGTTTAATAAAAAGAGCCTCAAACGGTAGCTACGTTTATTTATTTTTTAATTAAATTTAGGGTTGTTATGTAAACTAATTATTACATGTGATACATCGTTGAATTTAGAAGAAAAATCCCTTTTCAAAAATCATAAAATTAACCCCTGTTGCCATTTAAAAAAATTCTAGTTAGTTTTGTATCTGGAAAACAAATGAAGGTATAAAACTGAAAAAATTGCAAAAAATAGAATTTAAATGCTCTTAACTCCATACCAAATCTCAAGGATTTCCGAGAAACCATTCTCGAGATATTTAACTGTTGCCATACTTTGTAGCGACCCTGTATTTTAATATACTATTTTAACGTCCGTCAAAAAAAGTTTTTCATTCATTTGCGTTCATAAAATATGTGATTTTTGAATCGGTCAAGAAGCGTTAAAAAAAGTGCCGTAGCGTGTCATTTTTTAACGCAATTATAAAATTTTTCATTCATAATTAGTAGTTTTTTTTTACGAGTTTGTATGTAAATTGGGATTTTTTTGGCATGAGTGGACCAAATTTAAAACGCGAGTAAAACGAGCGTTTAGAGGTCCACGGGTTTGTTCACACAGGAGAAAATTTTCAAATTTTGAGTGTCGAAAAAATTGTTATCCAAACTTACGGGCGCCAAAAAATGTTTGTATGCAACTCGTTACTAAAGTATATTTTTTTACTCGGCGTATTTGCGCATACGCTTCTCGTAAAGAAAGTATTATTTTACTCACTTGTTGCATAAATAACTATAAATACACCGTAACAACTCAAATTTTAATTTGGATCACTTGGTATATTTAATGCAATGCCCTTACACCAAATACCCTTTTTTCTTAAAACGGAATAAATAGTGAAAATGGGAAATCAACCGTCAAACACAAGGTATAGAATGTGTACAAAATAATGCAATTTTGAATGTTATTGTTAGAAAGAGGTACTGTAGCAGGTAGTCCTGCCTACTTTCTTTGTGAGAGGGGTGAAATCACCCACCCTTATTTAAGTCGAGATATAGCGGTAAAAACAAGAGTCTACCACTATCCTTGGTACTTAACACTTGTACATCAACATTTTGTCATACAATAAAGTTTTTAAGTAGTTATACAAAGACGACTATATCATTTGAACGGCTAATATCACCACCCAACAGTGATTAATCGTTCATAATTTTGGTCCTTCGAGCCGGATGATTAAATCCATATCACACGACGGTCGTCTAGTGTAATAACAAGTGTAATACAACAACAATTCAAGAAACAGTTTCGACACCCAGAGGGCAGCAACGATTTCGTCACCTTCAGCAAGGGCAAAAGGGCAGCACGAATAGTCACCGAATTGGGTAGCAGCGAAGCGATCATCACTCAAGACATCAACAAAGGTTAGTGGCTCTCAATCCTTTCAATTTCCCTTCCAAACTACATTACTACGTACGACTTTTTCTATTGTTCCTAATTTCGCAAATTTTCATCTCGACCACGTAAATCAAATCAATCATTATGCCCGAGACATCCTTATTAGATGAATCAATTGCCAAATTAGAGGCTCTAAAAAGGAAAAGAACCTCATTAAAAGCTAGAATTACGCGTATTCAGAACTTTGTGTCTAATTTTCAATCAAATGATAATGATGTGTCTCCACTAGAAACTAGAAAAACATTCATCGAACAAATATTCAAAGAATATGACGAGGTACAGACTGAAATTGAATCACTCGATCTTTCATCAGAGGCGATTGAGACACAGACTCAGGACCGCGACGAAATTGATTTAAAGTATCTCGATGTATTATCATCAATTCAAACAAAAATTAGACAAACGACGCCTCCACCGCACACTGCGGCCACAGCGAATCCTAACGGTAGTTGTTCCAGCGCTAATTCACATTGCTCTAATCGTGATCAATCAATCAAATTGAATCTGCCAACTTTAAATTTAAAATCTTTCACTGGTTGCTATAAGGAATGGTTGTCATTTCAAAATTCATTTAAATCCATTATTGAAGACGAAAACAACATGCTAAACAACTGTCAACGTTTCCAATATTTGCGATCATGTTTATCTGGTGAAGCTTTGCGAGCAGTCGAGTCATTAACGGTGTCATCAGAAAATTATAATGTAGCGTGGGATATCTTAAAGAAACGGTTCTGCAACAAACGGCTGATCGTCCACGATCACATAATAGCCATCACAAAGGCACCCCAAGTAATTAAAGCCTCGCATTCGTCACTTAGGTGTTTTTTAGATACGTTGAATTCAAATGTTGCCGCGTTAAGACAGCTAGAAGTACCGATTGATACTTGGCACGCTCTTCTAGTCGTAATAATTGTGGACAAATTAGACGACAATCTTGCAAGAGAATGGCAGGCTACATTAACCGACGAGGTTCCAACTTACGGTCAAACGATCGAATTTTTAGAAAAGAAATGTCAGTTGTTGGAATCCTTAAATCTATTGCACCCCAAATCGAACGTCAATCCGAATCACAATAATGCAAAAAACAATATGTCACAAAAACGAAGCACTACATCTTATGTTGCCACAAACAAACTACATTGTACATTTTGTAAAAATGACGATCATACAATCTTTCAGTGCAATGAATTTACAAAATTAAATGTAGAGGAAAGAAACGCTCAAGCTCGAAACCTGAAGTTATGTCTTAATTGTCTAAGAACCAATCATTTTGTTAACAACTGTCAGTCCAAATTCAAATGCCGTAAATGCAATCAAAGCCACAATACGCTGCTTCACAAAGAAAGACAAATCACGCAAACCAATGAAACACCAGCACAGGTAGAAAGTTTAAACGCTCATTCTATGAGGTCCCAATCATCAATTATTTTGTTATCAACCGCGATCGTTCTCATAGAAGATCGTAATAATAAGTCACATAAATGTAGAGCTCTCCTGGATGCAGGGTCCATGAACAGTTATATTACGTCATCATTTTCCAAAAAATTACGTCTACAGCAGAAAGCCGTAAATATAACCGTTGGCGGAATTGGTCAAATTTCGACGAACATCAAACAGGCCGTCCAGGTAAACATCAAGTCTCAGTACAATAAGTTTTCGGCGAACTTAAGTTGTTTTGTTCTGGAAAAAATAACCGAAAATCTTCCCCTGGTGACCATAAACATGTCTGCAATAAATATTCCAAAGGAATTACAGCTAGCCGATCCGAAATTCTTAGAAACTGCACCAGTAGACTTACTTATCGGGGCTGATTTGTTTTGGAACCTTTTATGTCAAGACCGCAAGGAAATAACACTGAAGAACCATAACAAACTAATGCTGCAAAATACCCATTTAGGTTTCATTGCGGGTGGGTCACTAAATATGAACAATAACAATAGCTCAAGCACCTGCTCGCTTTCTCTAACGTCGGTAACCGACATTTTAGAGAACCAGGTGCAGAAATTCTTCGAACTAGAACAATGCAGCAACCCTTCCGAACAAAAATGCTTTTCAAATGAAGAGATTATGTGCGAGCAACATTTTATTCAAAATACGTGCAGACAAACAAACGGAAAGTTTCTTGTTAAACTGCCATTAAAAAATGATCCTCCAATTCTCAAGTCAAACCGCGATAGTGCTGTAAAGTTTTTTAACAATCTGGAACGAAACCTAAACAAAAGGCCTACACTAAAATCAGATTATGTGCAATTCATGCGGGATTACATCTCTTTGGGTCACATGGAGGAAGTTCCGGGTTGCGAATTAAATAAACCGAACTGTACATATTTGCCCCATCACGCGGTACTCAAGGATTCTACATCGACCAAGTTAAGAGTTGTTTTTAACGCGTCATTTCGCTCAGCTGATGCATTAAGTCTAAATGACAATCTTATGGCAGGACCTACAATCCAGCCAGAGCTTTTTGCAATTTTGTTGAGATTCAGAACTTTTAAATACGTCGTAAACGGGGACATAGCTAAAATGTACCGTATGATAGAAATACATCCCGATCACAGTGACTATCAACGAATTGTTTGGCGCGAGAACACCGAAGATCCGCTAAAAACGTATAGATTAACCACTCTAACCTACGGTACAAAACCGGCCAGTTTTCTAGCAACAAGATGTCTTAAAGAACTAGCTCTTCAAAACGTAAATCAGTACCCGGAAGCCGCTAAAGCAATTCAACAGGATTTTTACGTAGACGATCTTCTGACGGGAGGAGACTCACTTGAAAACCTAATCACTTTACGAGATCAAATAATTCAAATTTTAGCTCATGGTGGTTTCTTATTACGTAAATGGGCCGCCAATCATCCTGCATTAATTCCAGATAGTCACGAGCCTAATCTCAACGTCAGTTTCGATAAGGATGCTTACACTAAAACGTTAGGGCTTTTTTGGAATCCTAATCACGATTCGTTACGCTATCAGGTAAAACAGTGCGACATTCCGAAAAGACTAACAAAACGCGAAATCCTGTCTAAAACTGCCCAGGTATTCGATCCGTTGGGTCTTGTGGCGCCAGTAGTAGTAAAAGCAAAAATAATCCTTCAACAGTGCTGGAGTTTGAAAATTGGATGGGACGATCTATTACCTGAAACTATTTATTGTGCATGGGTTAAGATCTTGCAAGAACTCGCTCACTTAAACGAAATCGAAATTCCCAGAAACATAATAAAATCAAGCCCCGTACAGGTGCAACTACATGGTTTTGGTGACGCATCACAAATCGCATATGGCGCTGCTGTCTATCTAAGAACAACTGATCATAGTGGCAATCATCAAGTTCACTTAATTTGCGCTAAATCTCGTGTGGCTCCTCTTCGCGCTGTTACGTTACCACGCTTGGAGCTGTGTGCCGCCTTAACGTTGTCGCGATTATTTAATACAGTTTTACGAACGATAAATGTCAAAATTGATCAGCAATTTCTCTGGACAGATTCCACAGTCGTTCTGGCATGGATAAACGCTACATCTTCAAACTTACAAACATTTGTAGGAAATCGAGTTTCCGAAATTCAAACGCTAACGGATGCGAAAGATTGGTATCATGTCAAAAGCGAAAGTAACCCTGCGGATGTACTAAGCCGAGGTGCTTTACCTGGTCAACTCAAAACTAATAAACTGTGGTGGAACGGTCCTGATTGGCTGTCAGAAAACAACGACACTTGGCCCGTATCTAACGTAAATCTTTCGGATATTGAAATTCCAGAACGGCGAACTGTCACTCTGACCAATATTCATTCTCGCGAAAGACAACTACCGCTTCTTACAAAATTTTCAAATTACAAAAAAACTGAACGCGTAATGTCATGGGTATTACGGTTCATCAACAATTGTAGGAAGCCAAACCAAAGGCAAATCTCTAGTTCTTTAACATGTGAAGAATTAAAAGATTCCATGAAGGCCATCATGCGTTTAATTCAAGAAGTTGCATTCAACGATGAATTAGCTTGCCTTAAACAAAACAAACCGATTAACAAGAAATCACGTTTACTGTGCTTAAATATTTTTCTCGACAAGAATGATAATTTAATGCGCGCGGGAGGTAGGTTGCAAAACTCATCCTTAACTTACGATGTCAAACATCCCATCGTGCTACCAAACGATCACCATTTGATTAAGGCATTAGTCAAACACGTGCACATTGAGCAACTGCACGCTGGTGTTCAGGGAACTTTAGCCGCGTTACGTCAAAATTTTTGGATAATTTCTCCACGCAGTGTGGTACGCAAGATTTTGCACCAGTGTTTGCAATGTTTTAAGGTCAAACCAAGCGTTATGTATCCTATTATGGGTAATTTGCCCAAATCCCGTGTCGAACCAACCAGACCATTTTCAATCAGTGGCGTAGATTATGCCGGGCCTATTTACATCAAGGAATGTCGTGGTCGCAGTAAGCGTACTGTGAAGGCATATATTTGCGTCTTTGTCTGTTTTTCAACTAAAGCCGTTCATTTAGAACTAGTTGGTGACTTAACGACTCAAACCTTTTTGAATGCGCTAAAACGTTTCATATCAAGACGTGGTCATGTGTACCATCTTTATTCGGACAATGCTACAAATTTCGTTGGCGCCAATAGAGAATTACTGGAACTAAGAACATTTCTAAAGTCAGCTTCATTTAGTCAAATTACAGAAAATCTGGCTAATAAGGGTATCTCGTGGCATTTCATTCCCCCCAGATCCCCGCACATGGGCGGTATTTGGGAAATAAACGTAAAATCCATTAAAGGTCATTTAAAGAGAACAATTGGAGAAGTCGTGCTTTCCTACGAAGAATTGTATACCCTGTTAACAAGAATTGAAGCAGTCCTAAACTCCAGACCTTTGTGTCCCTTGAGTAACGATCCTAATGACCTTAATCCCATAACCCCTGGTCACTTCCTCATCGGAGAGCCATTAACTTCTATAAGTGAAAGAGATCTTACGACGACGAGGATCAACCGATTGACGCAATGGCAAAGAGTGGAACAGATGAGGCAGCACTTTTGGCACCGCTGGCAAAGGGAGTACCTTGTTCAAAACATCAATCGTTCCAAGCAGCTCCGTGGTTCCGGTTCCAGACCGTCCACCCCCGCCTTGGAAGTTGGTTCCATGGTGATTCTAGTTGAGGACAACACGCCGCCACTACAATGGAAATTGGGACGCATCGTAGAACTTCATCCCGGAAGTGACAGTGTTGTGCGCGTAGTGTCCGTAAAGACTGTCAATGGCATCTTCAAAAGAGCCACGCGAAAGGTGTGCGTTCTGCCAGCGAATGAATAGACTATGTTTGTATCGTGTAAATATTTGTTATAATTATGCATTAACCCTTTTTTTTACAATTGACTTCAATGTTTGTATTTTTTAATGTTTTTTGTCATGTTTATTGTGTAACAATCCTTTTTCTAATAACCATGTTCGATCTTTGCTAATTCCAATATTTTTGAAGTCCGTGCCTTCAAGGGGGGCGGTATATGTACAAAATAATGCAATTTTGAATGTTATTGTTAGAAAGAGGTACTGTAGCAGGTAGTCCTGCCTACTTTCTTTGTGAGAGGGGTGAAATCACCCACCCTTATTTAAGTCGAGATATAGCGGTAAAAACAAGAGTCTACCACTATCCTTGGTACTTAACACTTGTACATCAACATTTTGTCATACAATAAAGTTTTTAAGTAGTTATACAAAGACGACTATATCATTTGAACGGCTAATATCACCACCCAACAGTGATTAATCGTTCAGAATGATTGTGGTATAAAAGGTTATACATACATCACGTCTGACAACAGCCCTTACTAGACTCTTCAAACTGGTATACCTCGCAGTACATGTCATAAAATTGTTAAAGGACAACTTGCGCTTACACCCATACAAAGTAATAATTGTACAAGAGTTCTTCCCTAATCATCCTGAAAGCCGCATAAATTATTGTAACTGGTTTCAAAATAATCTTTGATTTTTTTGTGTTCGGCTACTTGAAAAACGAAGTGTATAAACGACAAATGAATTATTTAAATGAGTTAATAGGAGAGATTACCAACTGTTGTCGTAACATCAATGAATAGATGTTACAATAGTATATTGTTATACGAGTTGCACAAGACACTCTATTGTCGAACGAGAGGGTTTAGAACACTACGAACGCAGTGAGGAGTGTTCTAATCTAAAGGAATGAGTTCGACAACATATCTTGTACAACGAGTGTAACATGTTATTTTTTCTACTTCGGCTTCATTAATTTAATTTTTTTAAATATAAAATTATTATTTAGTGACTTTTATTTTAATGGAATTGGGTCCAAAACATGGATTCAGGTTCAAATGACATCACATTTAACACTGAAATTTACTTTCAATACCAACCCCAAATTCAATTACCTATCACTAGAAACGATGCTAGAAAATTGATCTTTGTGAAACTGTTTTCGATGTCACAAAATGCTCATTCTGACACCGAAGTAGAAAAAATATTTTTTTGTTCGACGCTGTCAGAATTTGAGAATTTTCTCCTATGTGAACGGATTCTGATAAATGTCACCACTTGTCAAAATGAAACGTCAAGCTAATTTTAAAGATTTTAAGCGATTTGGAGCCTTTAAGGGCCTCGTCGAACAAAAAAACGTTGTATTCAACTCGTTCATGTGTTAATTGGGCTTTTTTTGGCACTCGTGGGCCTTTATAACGCTCGTTTCACTCGTGTTTTAAACTGGCCCACTCGTGCCAAAAAAACCCAATTTACACCAGAACTCGTCAAATAAACTACTACACTGCCCGCCAAAATTATCGCATAAAGTCAAAACACGTGTTTTTGAGCCAAAATATATTTCCAGTTACAACATTTCGAACTGTAAAGTATTAAAAGACTAGATTTATAAAAGTAATACACTACAATAATCCGAACACAACAAAGAAATGAAGAAAACAAAAAAATTAAAAAAATCAAATTCGGAAAAAACAAAGAAATTGGACATTTAATACTGCGTGTTGCTACCTCGTGCTTTTATTCCAGCTGCACAACATTGTCTCATGCTTAAAATGAGGTTTTGTATAACCCTTTGGTTAATTTCTTCCTAAACTTGAGTTAGAGCCAAAGACAGCTGATGAAGTGTTGTTGGTAGATTTGGTAACCTTTTAACTCTTTTATCTAGAGCAGCCCACAAGTGCTCGATGAGGTTTAGTCCTGAACTCCTTGTTGGCCACTGCATTTGCCGAATTTCGACCTCACGGAAATAATGCTGCACTATTCCCGCAACGTGCGGTCGATCATTATCATGCATAAAAATAAAGTCATTCCAATAAATGGTCGGAATGGAACAATATGAGGTTCCAGAATATTGGTAATGTACATCGCCGCATTTAGGTTTCCTCTTTCTAGCACCAACAACTCTGTGCGAGGGTCGAAAGTGATACCTGCTCAAACCATAACGGAACCTCCAAAAAAATTGACTTTGGGGATAATGTTGCATTGATCATATCGCTCTCCTGAGCGTTGGTCACTCGCACAGGTGTGTCACTGTGATCCAGACAAAAACCTGGACTCATCAGAGAACATTACTAACCTCCATTGATTCAATTTCCAATCAACGTGATTTTGGGCAAATAGCAATTGTACTCTTCGGTGAGCCGCTGTCAACTGTGGGTCCCCTTCTGGTATTCTGAGCCCTAAATCGTGTTCAGCAAGTCTTCTTCTAACAGTATTTGCACTAATTTGGAACTGATATTTTTCTAAAGTCATTACTTGCAAAGCTGAAACAGTCAGAGTCCTGTGTCTCAACGATTGTAAGAGCAGAAAACGATCTTATTGAACTGTTGTTGTTCGTCTGAATCCTTGTCCAGGTAGAGTATTCTCCTGTCTCGTGGAAACGACGCAAAACTCTAGATACCGTTGACTGGTGCAGACCAAGACGATTTCCAATATCTTGTTGATTAATACCGTCTTCGGCTAGTACAACAATTTGTGCACATTGTTCGGCTGTTGTATGCCAACTTAAACGTTCCTAGGACTTCATCTTCAAAATTTATGACTGAAGGAACCAACACTTTTTACTAATCGTCTTTCAAATCCACAATTAAAATGCTTTACAAAATTGACAAATAACACTAATATAGACTTTTCATAATAAACAACGTTAGACGTTCTCAACATAGCGGTTTTTGCTACTAAACAAAAGAAATACGATAAAACAAGAAATTCAGCATAAGGAAACCGCAGAAGAAGTAAAATATAAAAAACTACGGTTCATTTTTAGTTTATGCGATAATTTTGGCGGGCAGTGTATTTGAAAACAAGAAAGTGAAAGTAAAAAGATGTTCAGAGCAAAATTGAGAACACTTCGAGCCATTTCTGTAATTTTCATTGTTACTTTTTTAACTAAATCACTGATGTTATTTATCTTTCAATAAATACGTAATTTGTTGAGAGTGTTGAGACCTATTAATAATGCATTTCATTATTTCATTTTTTTTGTAAAGTATCAATGTTTTCAAGCTATGCAACCAGTAAAACCAATTTGTTCTAAGGCTTGCATATCGTAGATCTGGCTAACATTATTCGATTTCTGGTGAAAGAGTCCGCAACGTTTCAACGTCTACTTGGATCCCATATTTATTTATAGACACTCTGTACAATGCATAGCAAAATATTACTTTTCCATAGTACCTATTATTAAACTGAAGTATATAAAATTTATTGTATATACCTTATGATAAAACAATACTTTGTCCCTATTGGTTATTTAAAGTACAACGCTTGTTAACATCAAAATTGATTTAGCAACACTACACTGTGACCAGTATCATTCATTATTATCATATAATCTGAATTTAATGATTAATAATGGCACCATTACAGAAGTCATTTCAAACAGTCCTCAAATAGTTTTGTCGGCAAATGCTTCAAGGCACTCATGGTAAACAAGGACAACCGCGGTGCAAATGTCTCGGTCAGAGGCCACTCGTCTTTTTGTCGCGTTTGTAGTCTTTGATCGTGGTAATTATTTAAGCACGCAGAATAAATAATGGTCTTTATCTTGTCTAATTGTCGTCGCTTGAATTACTTCTGATGCCCCTTGAATTATATTTCTTTATACCTGAGTAGGTGTACATCTCAAGTTTATTCTTGCAACCAGATAACGATAAAGTACGACAAATATCTTGAACGAGCTGAAATTAGTAAATTTTATTAACTAATTAAGTAACCTTATTAAGCTAGATAAAATTCAAATTTGGTGCCGAAAAGAGTTGTTTTATATTGTAAAAATAAGTTATCAGTATACACTGAACATAGGCGTCGGATAGGTGGGAGAAAATTGGCAACTTTCGTTTTCACTATCAAATTTAAATACTCCCGTTAGCACATTTACTGAAATTTTACTTTCCATAGTCACTCATTACCTTTTTTTTTATCATATTGTATATTTCAGTCGAATGACACACCTAATACAGTTGGTTGCAAAAAAAAAACGAAAACTCTCAGAATAAAATTGATACATTTAACTAAATGTAACCTCGCGCACGGGCGATTTTTAAATCGAAGCAACTAAAAACTATTTTAGGAGGAAACTGTTACCGGTAAATGAATCAGGTTTGTTCTAACCACTTCTAACGTAGCGCCGCGCACCCGGCGATTATTTAGTTGCTTTTTTCACAAAATGCCTGTGTTAAAACTGATCTGTATTTAAGCAACTATTAAGTTGCCAATGCGCGCTGCTCGTCTTTTTCGGTGACTTAACTATTTAGTTGCCTATAACAAAAGTTGCTAGTGTGTGGGAGCCCTTTCTGTGACTAAATAGTTGCTTTGCAAACGTTGCTAGTGCGCAGGGTGTCTTAAAATTGAATTACCAATTTGATTAATGATATTTATTGACAGAACTACATACATACTTCAAAAACAGTAGAGCGGTGCAGGAAAATTTACATGTGCAAAAATTCCAAAGCTAATTAGATGACAATCATTTTGTTCCGCCCTGTAGTACAACTGTTTTAGTTGGCAAAAAAATATTTTACATAAAATTTTCAAGACTGTATTGTACCTATTTCGGTTTGTTTTATTGACAATATTGACACCTGGTATACATTTCAAATTTAAACGTCTTGGTTTTTGTAATCTTTTATTAATAAAATGGTTTTCTCGTTGGAACATGACATAAAAGTTACCAAAAATCACCAGAATTTATTGCCAACTCAATCAGTACTTGTTGCTCACACGGTATAATAGGTATACTGTGACGGACACAAGGCACATCTAAAACTTTCTAAAATCTATACTTGTGTCGCTAGCGGAAGTATCTCAACGGCTGTCGAAGCCTCTAGCTGGAATACTCTAGAATACAGTTCCGGATCTAGATAAAAGGAGTGCAGCAAATCAGTGATAATTTTCAGGGTGAAAAGAGGGCGAAGAAGCGAGAGTGCAAATTCAGTTAATTCTTATAGTGTTAATTTTGTGTTAAATTATTAGTTGACAAGAAAGTTAATTGTGACTGTTTATAAAGTTTCCTTAAGTCAAATGCACCCACTGCGAGAAAACGCTACTACTATAACAGCTAAGCTAAACAGGTAACAACAGAGGCAAGAGAAATAAATTTGGTTTGTACGAGAAATAGCAACATTCAACAAGCTTGAGACAACCTGTAGTTGTAAAAATTAAGTTATAATTGTATCGACTTAAAGATTTACTAAAACCTTAACGCAATATTTTTCTGAACTTTTAATGAATAAAATAACACTTCACTAATTGTTAGTAGGAATATTCAGTAGTAATATCGAGCGATCAAATTAATTTGGCATCCATAGATTTGACTCCGTATGTCTTTTGCGATTGATATGTCGAGATCTAACCTGTGTTTCGCGCTTTGATTATTGGAGCGTGGAATTCAAGAAACGACATACGATTTCGGATTCATGGATAACTCGACAAATTAATTTGATCGCTCTTTATAACGAGTGACATGGACATTGACGATTATATTTCGACTGAATTTTACGAGTTGCTACTTTTGTAATTGTCAGAAATAATTTATTATGACATAATATGTATTCAATTATTATGTCTTTGCAACAATCAAATTTGTTTCGACAGTTACTAATATAATTTTTTTAAGGTAATTTTATATCTACACGCGATTGGTCAATTAAAAACCTTCTTATTTTAAAATCCAATGAAGATGGATTTTTAAAAATATTTTTCCTATTATTCCCAGAAGATGATGATTTCACCGTATTATTTTGGTCCGCCAGTTCTGATAGACCCTGTATACCGGGATATCAAAAAATATCTTGGTCAAAGGTGGTCATGGATTTTCAAATAATTGTCGAATCTTTGTGTCAAATCATTTTTTGAATGTCAAAATCAATTTCCAGAGCACTTCCCACACTTTGCCGAGGGATTTTTATGCATGCCTTATAAATTGTGTTGGTGTGTTTTGAGAAACTGGCTTTGTGACACTAAATAAGTTGGGACGGACGTTTTCCAATCCATGACCACCTTTGGCCAAAATAATTTTTAATATCCCGGTAGAACCGTGTCAAAGCTGATTTAGTTTCTATTGATTTAACGTAGTTCTTCATAGAAGCGAAAGTTTACCAGTTCCGACAGAGTTTATGGCTCAGTCCAGACAAATGTGCCCGCACAAAATGAGTGCAGGTCATAATTTTTGTAGAAGGCCGAAGAAGATGAAATTTGAATCTGGTGAAGGTAGAAACGGCGGCTACCTTTTAAGTGCCACCTATATCTGTGAAAGTAAATCAGCAAGGACAAATTCACCTGGAGCAAGATACGATAAGAATGAAATATGCAAGTTTTCGCACGTTAACGTGCGCGATGCATGAAATAAATTAATCCCGTGTAATTGCCGGGCGGCGGTAATGCAGTGAAACAGCGGGTCGTGTAATAGGGGGACAAATGTTGGTTGCATAATGCATATGTGCGCGAACAGAACGGCGATTAACGGCACACACGCTCCCTAATTTAGTGCCGCAGGCAACACAATAGGGATGCACTCAACTGCTCTTTGCTCAGAAGCAGCCAAAGTGCGCACACACAATATCATAGACTTATATGCAGATTACTGGGCAAATAATGTACACGAAAGCAAGCCACTAGAAATTAACAACTTTCGAGACCGCTTCCCAACTTAAATTATCTGTTGCAAGTTTCCCCGGCACGAAGGATGGTTGCCTTCCACCGAACTATTTACTCCTGAAATTAACCATCTTGAATAATCGCATGACGACTACATACTTCTGTGCTACTCTTGTACTGTTCGGTGGATTATGATAATGACTTCCATTTCAAGAAGTAGAAAATACTGTTGCTGAAACAAAACAAAAAAGTGAATAAGATTATAGCAATTTTATTTACTTTACAAAAAACGTATTTCATGAATTCTAAATTTTGGTATAACCACTAGATCACATTATCATATTGGAAATTTAATTACCGCGTTGAATAGGTATTTAAACGAGCAATAGAAAAAAATTGATGCAATTATTAAGTAGTTCGATTTGTATAACTTTAACTAAAAATGTTTCAAAATGTACGTACATACTTAAATATAAACGGATGCAATTCCATATTATGACCTGGATTGTACCAGTGGAATATTACATTTTTAAACGATCATTAGAATTGAAATCCTTAATGTAAAAATATACAAAACCCTTAAAAACTAAGAGTTATGTGTAATGAACGTTAGTCATGCCAAGTATTTCCTTAAGACAATAGCAATCTATAGGCACGTTGTGCCGACGACAATATCTGTAGTGCATTTTACGTAATTACACTTGTACAACATGTGCCATATCAAATTCTTTTCAATGCTTATATGTATATGATTATTTGAATCTTTTGAAGTCTGAGTCTGATATCATAATTTCTTGCATTGCAATCTGGACACTTTGCTAGAAAGTACAAATTAATATAATTAAATCTATTCAGTGTAAATTTTATCATTTTTTTAAATGCAGGTTTCCACAGAATCTTTCAAACTACCAGATCAGCCTGACTTATTTTTCAATTGATTTATTGCCAACTGAATCAATCATTCTTGATCAGCCAGTATAATAACTGGTTAAGTTATTTAAGTTTTAGGGCCAATTTACAGAAACGAAATTAATTTAATTATAATCAAATGCGAAATTAACTGAACAGGTAATCAGACTGAACCAATCGAAATTTCGGATTCATGGGTTAATCGCGCATTAAAATTTTATTCGAATTAATTATTTGATTCTCTTCCTATAAACTGGCCCTAAATGATAATAATCTAGAATCCTCCTTTATTGTTGGAATCTACGAAACACAAAATATTAAATGCCACCATTTCTTCTTTTGTATATTAGGTATATACAGGGTCCCAGAGCTATCGCTTGATATTTTAATATCGTACTCGGGAGTGAAAATTAAGACTAAATTTGAAAGCTTGATGCAATCTATCATCTAAGATTCACCGGTTCACGATAAACATAGTTTCTGACTTTCTGATGTAACCCCACAAAAAGGTGAGGTCGGGCGACCTAACCGGCCAATTTATTGGCCCACCACGTCCTATCCAAGAATCAGGATATCTTCCATCAAGAACTTATTGAGCTTGCCTTATACAATGCACTGAAGCACCATCGTGTTGAAACCAGCGATGTGCCAAAAATTGCAATGGCACATCGTCTAGAAGATCAGCCAATTCCTCGTTAAGAAAAACACTTACCAATGAATCTCCTAAAATCCCAGCCCACAGATTGATGCTTAACCGATGTTTAAATGCCCATTCATGATAATTATGATAAATGTTCCGTTTCTCGAGAAAAAACATTCAACCGTAAACAAAATATTTTTTACAAAGTTGGAATATGCTTCATGTTGTTGCAGTAACCATTCACAGAACTGCACTCTGAGAGGAAGATCTTCAGGCAAGAGATTTTGTCACATGCGTATAATGATAAGCGTGTTGTCGATTATCTTTTAGAATCCGCTGTGTTGTGATTTTTGAAATGTTAAACATACTAGCGACGCTTCTAATACCCAACGTTCCGTCTTCCTCAAAAGTCTGAAGAACAACCTCTGGATTTTGTGGAGTGCGAGCCTCTCGTGGAACACCATCAACTCCTTTAGTTGGAGGTAATTCCTAATGCGATTTACCAAACGCAAAAACATTGTCGAAGAGGAAAACGTGCAGCGTAGGCTTCTACAGCTGCGTAAGCATTTTCACAGTCCTACTATGCAGTGGTAAACATTTTCAAAAGTATTCACTTTAAGTAAAAATTTAAGTAAGAAATGTCACAATTTATTATTCGATTACAGCCGACCAAATAATTCAAAGAATTTTGTCGTTTTATAAAAATCCATGGAAATGAAGTAAGGTAATGAGCTTACCTAATAAAGCAATTATGGTCTTGTGATTGGTCAACTAAAATTGCTTACCGTATAAATACTGTAGGACTCTCGACATTTTGTCTTTCAGTTTTAGTCTTGATTTTCACTACAGCATTTGCTATTAAAATAATCATGTGGCAGTTCTGGGACATTCTGTATAAGTATATTGGGGCGTATTCTGTAATTTTTAAAAGGGCGTTAAAATTTTAGCGTCTTTTAAAATTCAAAATTTCAAGCCCTGATTGGTCATTGCTATGACAACTTAATTTAACTCATTTTAAAAGTTAGCGGAGCAGTTACAGAATACGCCCCAATATAAGATTATTACTGTTCTTATTCCAAACGATAAACATCTCACCAGAATATACTGGATCAATAAAAAGTACATACTCTAAAGTTTAAGAATGTAAGTACATATGTACATACTTTTTTCTGTTAGCTGGATGAATTTTTTGAAAAAATCTTTTTTTTTAACCAAAGGAAAAAGATTTGGATTGAATGATTGAAATGACCTTTTAATGTGCATTAATAACGTCACTGTAGGTATTGATTCATTTAGGGCCAGTTTATATCGGGCGTTCATTTCAATTCATCCTCGTGTAAAAACGTAAGATTTAAACAACTGATCCGTGATCCGTGTCCGTATAGTGCATTCACCATCGCCTCTTCAACGCCAACTTTGAGGATACATTTAAATGAACGCACGATAGAAAGAGAATTAAATATTTAATTCGAATGAAATTTTAATGCTCGATTATCTCATGAACCCCAAAACTTCGATTGGTTCAATGTGATCACGTGTTCAGTTAATCTCTCATTTGATTAAGATTAACTTAATTTCGCTTCTGTAAACTGGCCCTTACTATTGTAAACATTTGATATTTATTCTTCAAAAGAAATTAATTGAAAGGTGTTTGTTTATTTAAATTAAGATTTAGTAGGTACCAAAAGTCTTTAACAATGATGAACATTCTGAATGTTTTTGGCAAATACAGTAAAGAGTTCGTGGGTGGGGTAGGTATATGTAGTTTGAATTATGGCACACCGAACCTTTTCTGTAAGTTCTTTTCATTTTTGTCGAAAATTATGTGAGGTCAATAGGACATTAGGACTGGTAGGATGTGTGGAGCCGAAGGCATCATTGAGTTCGCGCCCCCTTATTTATAGCGAACATAAATCAAGTGGACACAACAATACGCACAATAGCAACCAGTATTCGGACACACTCGATAACGCACGGTCCGGAATGCTGAAGCTCCCAATTCCGACGCCCTCCTTTTGTATTCGCAAATTACCACATTAATTAGGCCGATAAGGGCCGAAGCCACCACGCGAGTGCTTTAGATGTACAGGTTTTTCCCGGTGAATTCGTGAATTTATCTTCGGATTTGAGCCGGGCGCACAGTTAATCGCGGCTGCAATGTGGCGCCTCTCTACCGGCAAACAGTTTAATTTAATTGATCTACTTCCTGCACTACGACGACGGCATGTTCGCTGTACTCGAAGTAAGCTAGGAAAAAATTAAATTAATAATGGACTTTTAGAAGTGAACTAAATCCCACACTGCAGGAGGCCCCCGAAAGAGGCCTTCGGTTCAATGATTATTTTATGACGCGTCCGTTGAGCCGTGACGATCTGCACGCATTCGGCCCTAGTGGATGTTTTCACTCCCGGTGGCTTCCGACCGCGGTTAAGCCGATTGAATGCAAAAAGGATCGCCATCCACAGTCCTCACCGGAACCAGGAGCTTTATATCCCGATTTAATAATGCATACCTATACGGATCACGCAATTTCCCAAATCTTAAGAATTTTTTCGCCTGCTGCTTGTTCAAAAAAGGCCTGGCGTTGGAGAGAATTTTTATAGGCATCCGCCAATAATCGCCATTGACCATGCGTTTGTAAATCCCTCCAGAGGTATTCGAATCTTTCCGATTTTGTCGTCTCCTGAATAGAAATGACCTCTACCACCGAAAATTGTCTTCTCATTTCGTGATACTAATTCTCAGATATAACACGTTAAATGCAGTCAATACACAACACTTTGATATCTTCAAAATCCATTTTGCTAAAATTTTTGCATTGTAAATCAAAAATGTTATGTAATTATGTTATCAATTAATTTTATAATAAATGTTATTTTGCTAAAATTTTTGTATATTATATATAATAAAAAAAGTAGTAGTCTGAAATTGTGATAAAAAAACTAGATTTGCTAGGATATAAGTTGTTTATAAAAATTACTCCATCATGATGGAATAATTTAACACGGAGGAAAAGAATGATCTAAAAGGATATGATAATTTTAATTATCAGTTGTAGGTTTATATAAAGTGTCTATAAAAGAACGTATATCAAGAATTCGAATATACATATTTGATTTTTGCCGTTCTGTAGCATACTGTGGTACCAAATAGGAAAACACAGGTTATGTAAGTCCATTAATGATTTAATGACAGGTTTTTAATAGACTGTAAGATGAAAATTAATTAGAACATAGAAAAACTGAAGAAAATCACAAGCAAAACAACTAAAGCTACGGTTTCTTAGAGAAGTACGCCACGCACAACTCACGGTAAGTCGTGCGCTGCGCACAACCGCGTAAATCTAATCAGTTGATACTGATGGAAGCGCTTTCTTAGAAAAAGTTCAGCTGAACGCATTGTTGGCGTATGAGTTGGGTTGTGTACGTCGTAATCAATTTCGACTTGATTTGGACACAGTCGTTGACTTGAGCGCACTGTGAGTTGTGCGTCGCATACTTTTCTAAGAAACTGTAGCTTAAGACGGCTCCAACGTCTCGACATAGTTCGACACAATAAAATTATAAAGGCTCACAATTCCACAGAACTTATTGATATACGTTCTTTTATAGACACTTTGTATATGATTCCTTTTTTTAGAAATCGTTCATAAGTGACATAAAAATAATTCAAAAAGGATAGCCACTACTTAATAAATATGTAGACTTCAGTCGCTTCGTGAAGGGACAATAGGCGGGGATGTGCAGCAACGCTATATCGTTCGATCGTTCTGTGATTCGACCAGGAGGCCAATTCTTGACTTCAAGCGCTAAAATGCGTATACTATAAATTGCGATCACACTTTAACGAATGATTAATTTTTGGTCAATTCTTGACGAGCATTCGCAATCTAATTAACGATGGGCGTTAACGAGCGTTCAATAGAAGTGGCAACAGGGTTCAAATTGATATCACCAAGGAAATGACATGCAAAATTATGTCTGAAATTTTGACGTTAGAGGTAAAATGGATTCAAAGGCATCAAAAAGGGGGGCAAAGGCTTCTGAAAAACAGAAGCCCGGTGGACATACTATAGCAACGTGGGTGCAGTCGATACACCCAATTACTCCAGGAAATCCATGTTTTTGTGAAAAATTTAATTTAACATTATTCAATTGTTCGAAGTTATTCGGGAAATGTACCCAGCGGTTAAATATCTCTGGATTATTTAAAGCATTCCTAACTTCTTTGATTGCACGACAAACAGATGGTTGGGAAACATCGAAGTATTTGCTACATCCAATAATTGGTTGATAGCTTCCACTTGCATAAAAATTTAGGGCAACTAAAACTCTTGTTTGAATGTCGAGATCTGTTGCTCTTCGTTTTAGTCTCATAAAAGGTTCTAAAGTTTCTATAAGAAACAGGCACATATTTTTTGATAAACGAAAATTCTTAATAAAATTTGCTTCCGACAATTCAAGAAAGGGGTTATGTGGAGCACGCGGAACACGAAAGTTTTCATTATCAATTTCTGCCCCTTCCAAATTTTCAAGCAATGGAACTCAGGAAGGGGAAACTTTGTGGAATCTATTACCTTTATATAGAGTATACATGATAAAAATTTGGCCATTTCGATCAACATTACAGAAAAAAGTCAATGGGTGATATTCATAAAAATTAGAACATGCTTTTATACTTATAATTCATAAAATGTAAGTAAATACTTTTGCAGAATTTAAGGAGATACTAGTACTTAATGTAGCATTAGCATATGCTTAGAAAATCATAGTGCTACTGGTAATGAAAGTTAGTGAAGTAGGTTATCGAAGTCAGTCTAGGTGAGCATGCAGTTTGGTACAAGTTAATTATGCAAATTAGTGCACGTTGAGATAAAATATTCAGCAGTAGAACATAAAATTTTTTACTTGAATCTCATTTCTGAAATGACATTTAAATTAATGGTGACAATTAAGTATGTACTTATTTATATAAAAATTGTATGAATTAAGATAAGGTATTTACCTACTTACTTTAATATTTAATTTGTGGTTTTCCAGTCGAAATAGTCGTACATTGATAAATAAGAAAAATGAAAATGAAATTAAAAGTAAATTACGAGTATTATGTTTTTAAATTTTTTTGTTCGACACTGTTAGAATTTGAGAATTTTCTTCTATGTGAATGGATTTTTATAAATGTCACAACTTGTCAAAACGAAACGTCAAGCTAATTTTAAAGGTTTTAAGCGAGCCTTCAAGGGGCTCGTCGAACAAAAAAACGTTGTATTCAACTCGTTCGTGTGTAAATTGGGCCTTTTTTGGTACTCATGGTCCTTTTGGTACCAAAAAAGGCCCAATTTACACACACACTCGTCAAATAAACTACTATTTTGGTGCTTTTAAATTTAAAATAAATTTTTCCGTGGACCTATGTAAACTGTTATTGCTATCTTTCGTGGTTAATTTTATTTCACAAAGTCAATAAAGAATTGTTCCCAGAGTTTAGTTAAAGTAACGAGGTAATAAAACTTGTTCATTTTAGGCTTAGCGTATTTATAACGGGTATTGTGGGTGAACTAGATGAAAAAAGTTTTTAATTCGGCTGAAGTCACGGTGATGACCGGGGCAATGTATGGTCAGAATGGACGAGTCACGTCGGTCGGTCACGATATCCCGGGACGTCCATAAAGCTGCAGGTAACGGCAGGACCGAGATTTCAAAAATCGCCCACCACGACTAGCTCGTTATTGCCTGTGTTAGGAAACAGCAGTATTCTTATTGGTAACCTTCTCGGACGGTCAATATTTTGGACAAACTTTCAAATTTATCTTTACCAGCGTAACATCGATGGGAATTTTAAAATAGTCTCAAAAATAATGAACGACATAAGTACAAAAATAAACTGTTAGTCATTTATTTGAAGCTATAAAAATTTTTTGTGACGCATCGAAATGTGTGGTAATGCTAAATAATAATTGACAAATAACATTTAACATTTAAATAACAAACTGGTCAGCAAAAAGTCTTATGGATCTATGTTCAGCCGTCTCAGATTAGTAGTACATATTGATGAAACGACATTTACAAGTAACTTATGTAATATTAAAGTAAAGTTGTGCCTATATTTTATAGCTACCACTGAGAGAATTTTGTGGTAATCTTGATCTCTTATTAATCTATGAAATATATTTATGATTTTTATTTATCTACAGTCCATTCAAAAATCAAAAAACCACCAACGTCGCATTTTCCTCGATAATTATTATCGGCAACGCTGTCTAGTGTAAAATTTGGTGAGAATTGTAATTTTGAGGTTAAATGTTTTCTTTTTCTGGCCAGTTTTCAGTAAAAATATGTAATAAGAATTAATAAATAAACGCGAACCAATAATAAAGTAATTTGAACGAAATTGAAGGCAATTGAATTTTATATTGAATCAAATAAATGTAATAATTCTAGTTACCAATATAGTATGAAAAAATAACTGCCTAGGGTTTTTTAAATTTTACCAACATAAAGCAACAGGTGGTGGTTTTTTGATTTTTGAATGGACTTTATTTATTATTTATTACTTTGCACATAATCTGATTACAGTTAATCTGATTAGTTTGTAAGTAAAATAAAAATAATACGTAAAGTAATAGTTATTTACGATATGTGTATCGTAATGTGGAATTTTACGATACGCGATGGAAAAATTGTCCAACAAGCCGAAGGCGAGTTGGATAATCCATCAAGTATCGTAACGACACATTACGATACAAATATCGTACAACGTTTTATCTACTTTCATAATTAATACCAATATTTTTGTGTTTAATTAAATTTCTAAAATTGCGTTTATGCAAAAATAATAGGGCGGCTAATCTATCTAATAACCGTGGTTACGAAGTTGTTTACTTTTTTCAAAAGTGTTCCAATGAAAGCAAGTTGCAGTGTCAGTGCAAAAATGAGTGATTCAGAGGAAAATTTGCCTTCTGATATAGAATTGGCTGCTCAATCTGCTATAGATACATTAATTCCTGCCAAATTCAAAGAGCGGTATGAGATAGTGTACAAATATTTTGAAGAATGGATGGAAATCAAGAAAATTCGTGAAGTCTCTGAAAAGGTGGTCTTTGCCTATTTTGCGGAACAATCAGAGAAGCTAAAACCATCCTCCTTATGGTGCCGGTATTCTATGTTGCGGACGATGGTGTCGATTAAGGTAAAGATTGACATTAGTCAATATCATCAGGTTGTGGCTTTCTTGAAGAGGAAATCAGAAGGATACCGACCTAAAAAATCGTGCATTTTTTGCAAAGAGGAGATACACCAATTTCTTAAGGAAATGAATGATAAGATTTCTTATTTATGAAGGTAAATTGGAGCTGAGATAATAAAAAACAATCTCAAACGTATTATGCTTTCAGGTCGTTTTGATATTTGGAATTTTTGGTGCTTGTCGACGCGAGGAGATCACAAATTTGATGAGACGAGACGTTCAAGATAAAGGAGAATTTATCTTGATCACCTTGCCGAATACAAAAACTAAAATTACACGGGAATTTGCCATAACAGATGGAAATATTCAGGGAATAAGTTGTTTGGATTTATTTCGAAAATATATGGATTTGTGTCCCAGTCAGACCAAGCACGATAGATTTTTTCTTACCTACAGAGGAGGTAAATGTACCCAGCAGCCTGTTGGAGTGAATACAATCGGAGGAATTCCAAAGAAAATCGCTACTGCATTAGGATTATCTGAACCAGCAAACTATACAGGACATTGTTTTCGGAGATCCTCAGCATCATTATTGGCAGATGCAGGGGCAGATATGCATACTCTCAAGCGTCATGGAGGCTGGAAGTCTGACAATGTTGCAGAGGGATATGTTGAAACATCAGTTCAAAATAAGAAAATAATTGCAACGAAAATAATGGGCTCTTCAGATACTCTACGTTCAACAAGTGACGTCATGGTGGAAAAGCCCAGCATTAACTTGGGGACAGCGTCTGGGGTCAATATTGAAAATGTCTCAAACTGTGTCATTTATGTTAATAAATACGAGTAGTTGTAAATTTTGCAAAATTTAGTCTCTTTACTGCACTAGTGCTTTATTACCGCACTAGTGCCGTAAAAACTGCCATTACGACACTTAAAAAAAATGTGAAATATGGCACATTACAGTATGAAAGTACATAAAAGAATGAACTGTAAGTACGTTAGTGAGATTTGTCATAAATTCCAAATACCTTATTGACGCACCTAGATACTTTTGCTGGTAGTGCCAGCTTAACCCAGTTTACATCTATAACGTTCCGGCTTTAATGTATTTTACAAGTAATATATATTTTGTTTAAAACTTGGCTAAGACATTCGAATGTGACGTGCAAAACTACAAGTAGACAGCAGTGATATCCTGTATGCGCTTAAATTTTAAAGACCAAGTCTAAGAAAGGACGCAGTTAAAGCGGAAATTTATAACTCATTTACCAGAAGGCAACATCAGTTTCTATGTAGAGCGAATTAATTTAACTGTTTTATAATTTTGATAAACATTCTAAACTTCATATCGCTAACGTAAAATTCATGGTTAACAATAAAAGTAATACACCGAGAAATTGCATGAAAGGATGCCAAGTACAATCTCTGTTTACATTTGCTAGAACGACTTTGTTTACTAAAACAAACCTTAATGATAACAAAAACTTTGTTTCGGTTTGCGCTATTAGAGCACTTTGTTAACCAATAAACTGAAAATGCATTTTGAATTTTAAAGTAGCAATTGATTAATCTATGAATATTTCTGAAACAACTTTCCTAACATTGCAGTAGGCAGTAACTTGGCTGATTTGTGGGAAAAAAGCAATCAGTCCTTTTTTAGAAGCTTTTGATTTTTAAAATGTGTATGCTGTATAGGTGTTCGAAACTTTTTTTTAAATGACCCATCTGAAACTCCTTATCTTATTTTCATCAGATCGCCTAGTCTGCAATTGTAGTCAGTCGAATTCTATTGATTTTGATCATGCTATAAAATTGTGAATAATTTATGCGATTTCCCTATTGACCGCAACACCATCGTGCACAATCGATCGCTCATTGACAGTGTACAAGGCCGACGAAGACGGATACGTAAGGGTTGCCGCTAATTGAATTTACGATGACAGTTTGTGCCCCGGGAGGCCGTATATTTGGCGACGACATCGCTTCCGCGATGCCAATATCGCCGCTTCCCAAAGGAACGATCTGCGCTGCTCGCTCGTTTTCGGCCTCCCGGGGCCACGACGGCACGACTTGGCCCGCAGATCCTTTCCCACTTCCACCCCCAGCTCTTTGCTGATGCGGCTTAGGTTTGAATTATTATATTGAAAGCAATCTGACCACACCAAAAATATCTGTTTTATTAACTTAAAAAAAAACTTGAATCGTCAACAAATTAATGCAACTAAAAACTACAGCCTAGCGAGAAAAAAATAGCAGATTTACTAAATAGTAAGAGAAAATAAATGCCAGGATAGCTATGAAAAAGAAAGTGCCGTGTCTTTGATTAAGAAATTTGTCATGCATTTGTGGAATCCTGAAATGGGTTATTTAAATAAACAATTATAGGTATTATTGCATTTTTTCCCAGCAACTCTAATACCAATTTACTGTTAATCCTGTGGTCATAGAGTTATTAGACAGTAAAACTTGGAAATTTGTTTCGATTGTAATGGAGAAATACAATTAAATGGTGAATAACATATAATTCAACAAGTAAAATAAATATTTCAGCACTAATTTTACCATTTTAATTATTGGTTTATTTGTAATTTCATTTTTTTAAATAATTTTCATAAATTTTGAAGCTATAGCAACATTTCTGGCTAGAGCGGTTTTTCAAACTTGAGTGGACTCAAAAGTAACAAGGATTGTCGTTAATGTAATTTTTGCTAATAATAATAATTTAAAAATTATTCGTCCAAGACCAAATACACATTAGAATTTTTTGGTTGCTATTCAACGTAGATTCGCATGACATAAATATTATGCGCCATTTTTAATACACAAAAGAATTCAAACTATTTTATTTCACCACAGGGGTTCCAGCGATGGCGGGCAATCTCTCGAATTTGAGTAGATCTAGTGAAAATAACTTCGTAAGTTCCTACAAAAACCCTAAAATATTCGTTAAAGTAGAAGAAAGCCTATTGAATGTCTTAACGTCTAACTGGGAATCTTATGGGAGTTACTAACTCCTATAACTTACACGTCTGGACTGAAGCTATAACTGAAATGCGCCATCAAAGGCAAGACATTAATGTTTGGACCATAATAATTGGCTCGTATTTACTGAGTCCGTTCGTGTTACTACCTTTATTGAATGGGCAACATTATTATACATTTCTTCTAGATGATTTACCACAAATTTGAAAACACGTTGATACTGAAGTCCAAAATCTGTGGTTTAAAAACATAAAAGTCACCTTCATATTTTAATCTTTGTCTTACGTTGAGGGAGCATCTGAATAACACATATCTAAACTGGTGATCCTGTTCTTTGACCTTTCCGATCACCTAATTTCGACCCTCTTAATTTTTTCATGTTAGGGGCATTTAAACGATCTTGCTTATGGGACGCCAATCAAGATGAGAGAAAAACTACATGGAAGAATTATACCTATATCGAGCGTTCATTTAAAGTTTTCAACCGCCTTTTCTTGAAGTTAATGAGCTTGTCCTCAAGCCCCCATGAGTGTTGTCCAAGATTCGAATATACTGTCCCAAATAGCGTCAAATGGTATCAAAAATTATCAAAATTGACTGAACAATAAAATATTTATACCGAAAAACCGATTCTTAACACTTAACCTCATTCTAGGATTACTTCGTAGGAACTGTCAACTTAATTTCAGAGCGTACTGCACATGTAAATGGTATTTGAATTGTGCACTAAGTTTACTTTTACCAACTGCACTACAATCTAATGATTAATCTCTGTGTAAATGGAAACTTAAATATGCCGCTTTTCTACATTAAGAACGTATTCCATAATCAGGTCATTTCTCTTCCCATAGGTACTATACTAAATAATTTATGCTGAGTGCAGCTACTCGTACTTTATCAATAAATAAAATTAAAATTTTAATCAAACTGGAATGATATGTTTCTTACAGAACATTTGTTAAGTCAATCTAATGTTCTCTGTTAGGTAAACGATGGCGTAACCAGTATTTATTATTATTATTTCCAAGTTACCTAACAAAATGGAAGTATAGTGGTGATAGAGTCGAAAAATCGCGTCCGAGATAAGATCAGATTCTGATTGTCCTATGCTCAAAACCCAAAAAAGTGATTTTCCGCATGTGTGTCTTTAGCATTTGCGTGTCTGTCTCTCCCTCTCTCTCTGTGTGTGTGTCTATGTGTTTGTCTGAAATGTTTTTCGCTCAGGACAACTGCCGCAAAAGTGCACTGATTTGAATTTTATTTGTACAAAATGTCTCAGTTGCCTCTCCAAGCGTAACTTTGAAAGTATACGCGATTTATGCAATTTATTTCGTGTACTATAATTTTTGAACTAAGACACGGATTGGATTGTTTCTTTATGGAAAATATTTACTCTAGTGGAAACTCAAGGTCTGTTAGTCTTTGTGCAAATCGGATTAGTCGATTTAAAACTATATACCATTCACGATTGTTTCAAATTCGGACTATGTATCTATGAAAATCTGACATTTTAGTTGGCAGTATTGTGACTTGTCATAATGAATCTATTTTAGGTTATAATTCAACCGAACACTGCTCCCAGGTTGTTACATTTTTTAAATAATTGAATGCATTAGGAACAATAATCGTAAATTGTAATTGAAATGAAACATACATATTTGTAAGGCAGTTCTGGGTAAATTCTTATTAACTAAATTAATGACGGAATTGACAACAATGCGAAAATTTAAAACCGAAACGTCATATGACAGGACCTGACGCCAATCTAACAAAAGAATATCTTGGTCTGCTGCGTGTTTAAAATATAATTAAACTTTATGAGTTCTATAAAAATAGTTGAAGAGTTTCTACTATCCTCCAATCTCATGATGATTTCCACAAGACCCTCGGTTCTTCAGAAAACTATTTATTTGAAAAGGGCGTGGTAGAACTAAAAATAGGCTTTCAAAACGCACTTGCATAAATCTTCACCCTTTATTCCGAGTGCAGCACTAAGGAAGGGTTTGTATCTGGGCAATGTCTAAAAAATACATTTTACAGTGTATCCACCGATTGAGTATGATTGACAACAAATTTTTGAGTTTGAATATCATATTTGGGGATTAAGCCCTGCTTGGCTTGAAACTAATTTTAATTGTTTCAAAAACACGCAAGTCATTTTATCAAGAGTGAATTTTTCTGAAAAATAAAAAAGTGTTTCCTCTTTGTAACTCAACATACTGTATAACGGTGGTTATAATATTATTATAAAAAAAAATATCTTATATTACATGTACCTATATCTAGGTATGTTACGGTAAAAGTGCAAAAAGGGTGCACATGTGCACATTTACCGGCTTATGTGTACATTGACCAGCAGAACCCGTCAATGTGCGTAAATTATCTCTTATATGAACTTTGACTGGTAAAGGTGTATAGTGTCCTAGCACTTCTGGGAAATATTTATTCCGCTATTTAGTGAACTGGTGCATGCTTCAGCAGGTTAATTAATTTTAAGTACTTAAAGAAAAATGCAATTGATACTAAGATGTTATTAGGTCTATACAATGTATGCAATTAGATGTAAAATATGGTTTCTTAAAAAAGAACAACATAACAAATTAAAATAGAAAATAAACTAAACATAAGGAACAACAATATCCAATTTTTTAAAGAAAATCAAAATGCTATTTAGTTTTTATTGCGACAGGGATTGCTACCGTGGCATTTAGAATTGCATAGTACCAGTGAAGCTTTACACTGGCACTTCTTTGTTTCGCATTTTCCACTGCAACTGCATTTCTTAAAACCTTGCTATGCACATTTACCAACGAAACCGGTCACTATGAACGTTTACCGGTAAATGTGTACATTCCCCCTCTACACACTAATCCCGTAACATATACCTAATTTATTCAAAACCATCACGTAAAGCGTTTACCGACGAATTCGTTATTTCAGTCGTCCTTGAATTTCCAGGTAGCCAGTTCTGAATAATTACAAAGCATGAGATATTAGGAGTCGCCGAAGCCAAGCACGCACAATGGCAAACACGAAGTACGTATTTTGTCGTTACCTCATGACAGGGCCTGTGTGCGCTTTAATGAATTAGTCACTTGCTAATTATTCGCTAGTGCCGTTTAAATGATGACGGACGAGGCGCGAGCGACTTCCCGCAGGCGATCAATGCAGGATGGCGCTTACGCACCGACTCGGAGCGCCTCACGTAGGTTCATGTGCTACCGGAACACCTGTCGCCCAATAAACTCCAGTCGTTTATTTATGATTTTTAATTTTAATAACAAGAATGGCCCAAGTTGTGGGGCGAAAAGGTCGTATTTTAATTAAACTTTCGAACGAAGTCCACCGTGCACACCGTGCGTTATAAGTAAATAATATAATTTTTAACGACTAAAATTAAGTGCTTAATTAACTCTATGACAATGATGAAATCTGAGTTTAAAAATTTATTTGAACTGCGAACACCAGTATTCATATTATTATGCGTAGTCCTAATTTGTCTGCCAGTAACTGAATCATTCTTATGTTTAGTTCAACACTTTCTTAAATAGGACATTAAGTTTTTGTACTATGGCGGACAATAAATTTAGGCCGGCCTGTCATTGAGTTGACATCAAAATGTGAAGCTGGCATTATGTTCAACTAACCCCATTTTCGATTTTTGTCATTCTTGTCATCGTGACAGCGATAATCAAAATTAAAATTGGGAAAAGAAGCGTGCACCAGAGAGAAGTGCTACTACAAATCAGTTATGCTAGTGCGTCATGATCTGTAAGTTACGAAAAAGGCAAAGGAAACGCCAAACAGCTTGAAAACCTTCAGTTTGAGAAACTGACACATCAGTCATAATGACAATAAATGGTCGCTTGCATTGACTTTTTTGAAATGTCAGAAATTTGCCGGCCTAAATTTATTGTCCGCCATAGTACCTAATGCTTGTAAACTTTTAAAATACATCATGGGATCTCAGTAGTTTATGGCTTGGAATTAAACACCAACCAACGACTGTTTTTTTCACTTTTCAGCTTTGAAATCACGTTTTCAACACAGTAATATTCAGTTGAATTTACATACGGCGTGATCAAGAATGACTGAATCTCTTGGTAACAATGAAAATTTGAATATTTTTGATACCACTGTAATCTAAATTCTAAACACATTTCTGGTTGTTAGCTTTGACAGTGTTGACAGGTAAATTTGAAATTTACCATCAAAGGTTCATTTTTGTAATACATACATGTAGTATAAACATAACCGGTATAACCAATTTTTTTTTTAATGTCGTATCAAGTTAAGACATCCGGTCATTGCCAATTACGAGACAAAAAAACACCAGTATTTTCCAATTGTTTCATTGTCAACAGACTCAATCATTATTGACCATGCTGTAGTTTTGGATCGTTGTTATAATAATAAAGCACCCTACCATTCAATTTTTTATTCCATATGGTAAAAATTCAAAATGTGAACGTATCAATAGAAGAAATTTAGTTTTCTTTAGGAAGGAGTACATGATTCAGCCATTGCCAATTCATTGGATTACTTAACCACATTTTTTTTTGCATATCGTAATGACAGTATGACTTTCATAACTAGTGGTACAAATAAATATTGAATGCTCGTTACTTCATTTTAATCCATATGTTTAAAACAAAAAGTTTCATTTTTTGTAGCTCAGTTGTTGTTTTTGTTACGAAGAAGTTTTATATCATCATATCTAATAAAATAACACATTATTTTTCTCTATAATAATCTGGCTTTCTTACAGACAACAAGAAAATTTCATAATGCATATTTAAAAAACTGAAAAAATTCTGTGTCTGTAAACAGCAGTTTCTAGAAATTAATACTGAAATACCCACTCCTTTGCTGTTACATTTTAAAACTTATTTTTCCAGATTACTTTCGAGTAAGGTTTTGTCCTTCTATTTTTTAGTATCTTGATTTTCATTTACAATATAATTAGTTTACTATTATCCTGTCTTAATTATTTTTTTGATCTTGTATACAATTATTATATAAATTAATTTATGTATTTAGCTTACAATTTCTTTTTTATAATAATCATGATTATTTATTGTTTTTTTTTAATACTGGATATATTTAACGTCGCGTTCATTTATTAAAAGTATTTTGATTAATAAAGTAGTGTAAACTGTTATACATATAATATACCGGTTGATTTTAAATTATTGTGAATTTTTTTCTTAATTTAGGAACATTTTTCATAAATTATTTTGGCAAACTTGATACCTTAATCAACACATTGGCGTACGTACGTCATTTTGACATTTTATATATTAATAAATTGTGTCAAATAGTCGAGGACGCCTATCAACTATCACATTAAAAAGCAGAATAACCAACAATAATATTACCAACCTATGAAAGAAAGTCACATTCATTTAAAATCACCCGGTATTAGCATATCATATAACGTATATCTAATTATTAGATTAATTTAATTGTTATTTAAATTAAAAGTAATTATATTTCATAAGAAAACGAATATTCCGTAAACATAAATTATAATGTGACGAAATTTGAAGCAGACCAGAGTTTTAGTTAAATCCTTTAATGAAGGGTTAGCGTGACATACAAGAGAGACAATGCGTGCGTTCGAGTTAGTTCCGGCTTAGCGACCACTATCTGTAATTTCTCTTGAGACCAGTAAGTAACAATACTATTACTGTAATAGGTATGCAAGCAGTACCGGATTGAGAACACTTCACAAGGAGGATATCGTATGCATTTTTCATTAATCATTAAATAAGTTTGGCAATGTAAAGAATTCGATAAGGCAGTGATATATTATCATTAGAGAGACTTCAACTGTATAAACGACTTATAATTGCACAAATAATTTTTAAAAATCTAAAAAATCTAAACATACTAATCTAGCTGAGATGTACAGGGTGCGTCTGCTTAAACTTTATATTTGAATATCTTCGTTATTTTAAATGACTGCCCAACGATATTTAGTCTTAATAAAGGCTGCATTGCCCTCTTTACATAGGCACTACAAAAATTAACAAGGATCTGGCCAGAAGAGGAATATTCAAGAAAAAAATTAATGAAAAAAATCTATTTTCAGCATTTCCTAACATTATAACTTTTAACATGCATATCAAATGTTTCTGTGTAGATTTTCTGCCTAATAATCATCCTAGTGCTTATTATTGACCAATAAATTAATGTTAAATAAAGACAATTTTCAGACTTCATTCACCAGTGTGTATTTACGTAAAAAAGTACTTCACGGCTTACTGATTTACAAAAAAAAAAAACATAATTAATTTATTATTTGACAATGTCAAAGTAAAAAAGTTCGTGAAATCTTTGAAATAATCTTTTATACAAGATGTTGTTCTCACAGCAAGAGGAAATTAATATTATTTTTACGTATGGGGAGTGTCACCGGTGCTATCGAGCCGCAGCAAGAATTCTTCAGGCCCGTCAAGAAAATGATAAATTTTCCGAAATGAATATCAGATGAATTGTAAAGCTGTTTGAAGATACTGGCAGTGTTAAAGAATTTCCACGAGTAAGGGATGCACTCCCCACAAATATTAACTTTCAAAATGCCGTTGTTGATTAGGTAACTGAAAATCCACACACAAGCACAAGAGTAGTAGCGGCTACACTGAATGTCTCACAAAGCACGATTATTAGAACTTTAAAGTCTTTGAAATTTCATCCATATGAAATGATCCTGCAACAAGAACTTCACGGAGTTTTTATTCCAGAATTGAAAGGTGTGTGGAAGTTAATGGTCGAAATAAATTTTGAGCATCTTATTTAGTTATAATTATTTTGAGTACATTTTAAAAATTTTCTTTGCTGTTAATTGTGTTTCATTGTTGAATTTTTTCGGGGCGTAGAGCCACCCCCCTCCTTTCAGAACGAGAACCACCCCTGCGTGGGTGAATGACAGAGATTTGAGACGACAGTACCGAGATGGACTCAGGGTAGAACAGTCACAGTCAGAAGTCACTAAGTCATTTATCCAACATCTCGAGTACGGTCGTACGGTCCAAACAATTGTATATACATAAATGTAAATAAACGTTTTACACAAAACGATACGGTGTCAGTTTACGCGCGCCTACAATCAAACCAGTGAAGCCTCTATTAGGCTGAGCAAACCCAGGAGCCCCATTTGGTTCCGAACAATTCCTGGAGCCCCCATTAGGCCCCAAACAAATTTATTGCAGATATTTTAATTGTTATTATTTAGTATGTGCTTAAATTATTTATTCACCTTCACCCCTTCTTTAAGCTTGACGCACCCACCTCCATAATAGCCACTTTTATAAATAAAAACAAAAAAATTAGGAGGATACCGGGTACCCCATGATTCATTGTTTAAAAAATAAAATTAATAGCATTTAAATTCGTTTTATTGAAAACTTACTTTAAAATAGTTTAGTAAATTTTTCCAGAGAAGACTGATCCCTAGGATGCAGACGTACCTACACCGGGGTTTGTACATACATACCTATTTGAATTTTTATTGTATTTTATCGAATAGTTCAGTAATAAAAGAATTTTAAATACGATAACAATGCCCCGTCAAATTGACGTATCTAAATTATTTGCTGAAAAATGAGTAATCTGTGAAACAAATTCGTACCAACTTTTTACGCATAAACTCTGTTTTGAACATAGCTGGAAAATTAGTTCTTTTTAACACTAATTTATTGCGTAGTCATCAGTAAAAGGGTAATAAAAACACTACAGGGAGATACAGAGGCCACAGCTGAATATGTTATACTCCGTAATCTGAGAAAAAGCTAAAAAAAAAATTTTTTACTGCGGTTATTTTTCAAATAACTCTGTATCCTTGCAGATTTCGTTAACTTTTGTTAAGCACATGTCAAGAGGTCATTGAGATATATAATATTGCTAAATATTGTTTACCTTAATTCATAATTAAAAAAGATATTCGAATATAAAGTTTTAGTAGACGCACCCTGTATACTCACAAATACACATTTTGAATTTGGAAAATTGGTTGAAGATTTCTAAAATAAATAATTTTGTTCTTGTAAATTGAAACTAGATTCATTAAAAATTATAAATTTAACTTTATTACACCTAGTTACTCATGAAAATTGAATATTGGGTTACATTTTGACTTCATCAGGCTCGTACTCTTACGTGAAACACGTTGTATAATATCCTAATCCTAATGTGTCTACCTCTTCCAGTTTAGCATCACTGGCGACGCGACGGTCCCCTACCCTTTTGCTGAAATACAAATGGTTTTCAATGTCAATGTCAAACTGTCCAAGAAACTTCGCACAATGAGACAGGTGGACAGTAATATCTGTTCATTAGCTAAATTGTAGCCATTCATGTTAAAATGCTAAATTTCTCAAACTAAAGCTTGGGATTATCTTTTACAATACCTAACTGAAGATACTCTACTTGCTTGATCTTTATTGCAAGGGAACTCTTTCTAGATTGTTAATAATGTAAGTTGATTAATTAAGAATACGATAAGTATGTTAGTAAAAATTAGTAAAATAAGTTTTAACTGTATGCTGTTTTGATTTAACTATATGAGATTCTGCATTGTAATTAATGTGATGGAATACTGTAATTATCTTATGTGTAACTATATATGTACCTGCAAGTTAGTATCTGTAATTTCACATTATATTGTCAAAGTCAGAGAAGTAAATTAACTATATGATCTCGGCGTTTGCCAAAGGGTTCGTATGTTAGTGTGTATATTGAAATGATCTGTATTTGCAAGCACTCTGCACATAATTATACGCTGAGAGATCGTTATGTGTGCATCAGATGTATAATCCACCCTGTCATAATTACATATCGACAGGCTAACACAGCGATCAAGTATGAAGGGATAAAGGGCCAAGAGCGACAACTGTGCGGCCGAGTTCAATTTACATGAAATTAGGATTGCCAACCACCCTTCAAGCCACGTGCCACTTTCAGTGCTCTGCCGCCGCTTCATATACGAGTATGTATCAGCAGAAAATAAAAGGGTATTGTGCACTTTCTAGCTACTTTCAAGGTTGTTTTATTCAAATCTAAGTCTGCTTTGAAGGTGTTTTATGGTGGACAAAATCTCTAATTAAGTCTGATGACATTTTAGTTTTGTGCAATAGTAATGAACATGCCCGCAATCGTAGACTTTGGTGCAGTTTAGACAAAAGTGTTTGGAAAGTTCGTGCCTTATTTAAGTCTAATGGCCGAGAGAGCATAAGGAATCTACTGCTTGCGGTTACGGACGTTTGCATAGCTGACGGTTGCAGCGTCATTTCTGCTACGTAAGAGCCCCATCTTAAGTTTCCTTCCTAATCTAACGAGCGGTCTAACTGCAAGAGTGCTCGGTAGCTACCTTTTCAAGAGAACTTCCTAGCCTGCAGGATTGCGATGTTCATTAGTCTGAAGGAGCGCACCCCAGGCTTCCTTCATTAACAATATTTTAGACGGCTTCAAGAGGTTCGCGGTCTTGGAAAATAATTAACGAAAAGATAATCACGAAGAGCAGATCACGAAAACTTGCGAAGAAGCACTTTACGCCTCCTTTGATAAGTTTACATGAAAACAAAAGCCAAAAATAATTCGGTACCGAATAGAATTCATGATACGGGTGATCTTGCATGAGATCTAATTAGATCTTCGGATGGTCCTCTGTGTCGACCTGGTTGTCTCGTGTAAAATGCGCATCGTAAAATACTGTCGAATCACCGTCGTTTCATTTATCATGATTAAGGGGTTATCTGAGAAACGAGCCATTAATTCAAATGGAAATTGTGCGGCTGCATCTTGTGTAATGAATCGACGAATCTCGTTATCTTACGTCTTGCTAAGCAGGAAGATCGCACCGCACTGTATGTAAGCACTTGCACTTATAGCACTAATTAGCTGCAGAACATACCCCTCATCGTTAGGATAATTCTCAATGGCTGTTAATTTCCTGGCGCCGCACTGGCCGTACATCACAAAAATTATTTCCGTAATCAGATTATTGTTAAAAATTACTGGCGTAATTATTCTAGCGCTACCAGCACGTATTTCATTAAATACTGTTTCACATACAAAATCCACAGCATTATTCGATATTTAAAATAAAGAAAAACTTAGTGCCTAGTTTGAAACTATTTTAGTTGAAAATTTGAAGATCAAAGAAGAATGTCAAATTAGTCATACTAGGATGGTGTCATACTTCACACTTGATGTCTTCATTAAAAAATTGTCCCTCAACTCTAATTGACATGTTTACACATTTTGAACAGCTGCAGTATCTTGATTTTTACACTGTAACTGTCACTACCGCACGGAGTGTGTAAACTAATACGAAAATTTTAAGCTTTCAGGGACCTCCAAAAAAAAACCTGTTAGCTTATCATAAATAAAGTCCATTTATACTAAGGCAAGACCTGTTCAGTTTCAGTTTCAAAAATGAACATAATTTAATTGTTTTCATGTGAAATCTGATGGCGGCATCTTGAGGTGTAAATCGTAAGTCAGTCTATCGGTATTATAGAATAACTTTCTGCAATTTCATTTATCAAATGTCAATGTGTTGACAGGTTTTGTAAAATTATTGCTGACAACAAATTTCAAAATATCAAATTGTAAATAACTATTACATTACGTATGCGGTAGGCTACATTTTACAGCGAGTGCTTCATTTGGGCGAATATGTCAAATACGTTTTCGCGTATCGAAGTTTGTAGAGAAGACGAAAGAAGTTTATTTATACAGAGCGCCCAGAAATGTGGTAGCAACTTTTACACAAAGTGTCACAAGATGGCACTTTCGAAAAGCCAAATTTGTTCAATCTTGCAACATTCAATTTTTGAATTTTTTCAAAAGAATATGTTAAGGAGGTTTTCCGAACAATTTTTACCCCCGATTTAGCACTAAAATTTGTCGAGATGTTGCTCGAAGGATTCTGTTATGCATTGAGCATAATGGTGGTCAATTTGAACATTTTCAATAAAATTTAAATTTGAATGTTTTACGTTTGACAATTCTTGACATTTATTTATCTCAATTTAGATAGCGGCGTTGCCATGCATAAAAAAGGTCTCTGTAAAAAAGTGTCATCTTGCGGGACCAATCGAAAAACTTGCTTCTTTCTGAGCGCTCTGTATTTAGCAAATTGCTACCAAATTACAAATCATCGAGTAAAAATAAACAAACAAAAAACATTAAATTAACCATAGTTTAACAATCCCAAATGTACAATCTTTTTTGAAACGATTATTATGTCTAATTTGTTGTGTACCCTTTGTGAATAAATGACGCTTGTCAATGGGCTTGCCAAAAAATTAATAGTGATTTATTTTCACTCTTTTGAAATTTTCAACATCTAAATTGGAGAAATAGCGTTTTGTAAACCAGATTTTATTATTACTATGTCAAATTATTTTCAGAATGCCCAAAAAGCCGAATATATTTTGAATGATTTTGAAGCACTAGTGCGCGAAATGTACGTTCACGGTTAACTTGTTGCGGTCGCGAAATGTCATTTTGGAGGTTGTGAGTTCAAAATAGTTATTTGTCAAACTAGAGAGTAAAGTAGTTCTTCTTGCCACTAGAACTCGAAGTTTGATATTCGAGCGAGAGTTTATATTTTATTTATTTATATTTAAGTTAGGTTATCAAATGCTCTTTGTGTTGTGTTGATCAAGTTATTTAAATAGTTAATAAAATTAAGACACTGATTCCTAAATGAACATGTGATAGATTCCGTGGTAATGTGGCTGTTAAATCAATAGAATGCGTTTTTCAGCGGAAACGCGAACCGCTAGACTTTATGTAAATGTAAAGAGTGAGTTAGTTCATAACTCAGCGCGAGAATGAAGAATCGAATAAGTTTTGGTACATTAATATCTGCCTAAGGGGTAGACATAGAAAAGCCGCATCACGCCATTCCAGCAACTGGCATACAAACCTAGGTTTCGAGATCGATATACTGCGCTAATATTGTTCCAAGGAACACGGGAAAACGTCAGCTCACCGAAACTTTGGTCTTCTCATTAATAATGCCGCTTGGAAAGGGATTAGCGGTCTTGCATCTCATCCAGCCTCCCTTCACGCAACATATATCAGGAAAGCATAGCTACTTCGGCCTAAGCGCTACCAAGCAGGATGCCAGACTAGACCTAAAAGGCTCTACACGCTCCGTTCTGCCATTCACAGGTTTGCTATTGTAACTTGTGCAAATCGCTGAACTGATGCTAAGTCTACTTTGCAGGCTTTGATTGAAGCATATTACAGTGTAAATTGTTTACTTAATCTAATCATTTGAGAAACTTGTGTAGCCTCAGACGCAACGGCTTCCACATTCGACACGGTGTAGAATATTGCACTTAAAATTAGTGACAGTTTAGCAAACAAATCTATTATTGTTAAAATCATATCTTGAAATAAAATTAAGCAAACAATTATTTCAACAGCTGTAGGTTATTCGTTATACAGGATGTCCCACCTAAGATTTTTAGGTCTAATATCTTTATTATTTGTACACAGATTTTAATAAAATTTAACAGATAGGTAACTTAAAGGCTGGAAATTAATCTCGCGTTACTCAAGTATCTCCAGTCTTAAAAACGCCATTTTAACTACCTTTATTTGCGAATAAAATCGTTTAAGGTTTATTTGAAACTGTAAAACAACAATAAACAATGACATCCGCAAAAATTCGTCCCCTAAACGCTACTACAAGTCAATTTATGACACCCCTGTGACATTTTTGTCAACCTTATATGTTGTGCATGTGTATAAATAGTAATGTTGTAATCCTTGGTGCGTTCACAACTGACTGCTCAACGCCTACTTTAGGGATAAATTTAAATGAACACCGATATATTAAAGAAAGCTACCTTTTTTTCATTACTTGATTATAACGAAAGTTAAGTAAACAATGAAGATGAAGAGTCAAAATTGATTGTACTTTTTTTGTAAAAATAATGTCTTTTTGCTTTTATGTAGTATTTAAAAAAAATAAAGAAGTGGTGAACCGGCGCGTTCAAAATATTTCACGGTAGAGTTTCCTGTGATCATTAATCAAGTAAACGACACTTTCTCTTTTGCAGTGAAAACCTGAACGACGTCTTAAATAAAACTAAATTAAAACGTCATTGTGACATTCAAAGGGCTTAATTGAAATTGCGGGCAGACGAATACATTGAACAGCTATGTCAATATCCGGACCGCTGCGTCTAATTGATCGGCCCGGTTACTCGTGTTGCTAGAGATTGTTGGAGGGTAAAGGGGAGAATGTCGAAAGCAGAGAGGGGACAAAGGATAAGGGAGAAGGTTAGCCTGATTAGACCAGCTGATCACAGCCCCGGCGATCTATCGATGTATTTCGAATGACGCATTTCACCCCGGCAAAACTGCATAACTGATTGATTTTCTACCGAAAACCGTCCAAAATGCAAATTTAAATGAATGTTTTTGTCTTTCTAGTAAATCACTGTGGCGGCTGATAATAAAGAATAAGCAGTCAGATAAGAGAAAACCACCAAATAAATTTCCGATCGTTTGTAATTCTAATAAAAACAGTAGAAAACGAGATACAATGTAAATTTTGAACTCCTTTTAAAATCGGAACTGTTTTTAAAAATAATATTTCGTAGACTGATCGTTCGTAACTAACTCGTTTGTTTATTTGTTATTCTTGAAAGAAATTTTATAGATATTATTCAAATAAAGATTTGAATAACTGAATAAACTTTTACAAAAACATAAAACTGAAGGTAATCTACTCCAGCATGTCAAAACATTTTTGTCTTTTTTCCAGACTTCTAGACTGAAATAATCCAATTTTCAAATTGTCAACAACATTGACACACTACCAGAAGTGTGCTACACTTGTACCGTACAATCAACAATTATTTAGATCAAAGAAGGCTTTGAGATTGTGGCCGTATGTCGACAGATGGAAGTATTTTTGGTTGCATATACTGTTTCAATTTAAATTTCGAATTTTTCACCGAAACTCGGCCAAACACGCAACAGGGCTGTATGTCCATTCTCCGTTAATGAAAACACCATTACAAAAGTAAGATGAATCTTTCATGTTCTGAAGTAAACACCATTTTTGCGTTAAAATTTGATTCATAATGACAGTTGTTTTTTGTTTATTAGTTGAATTAGCAAAGATACGAAAAATCTGACACTGTCAAAGACATAACCGCCCCTTATCTAAGTAATTGTTGATCGCACCGTATTACATTTGTAAATTTTATTCACGTAAACTCGTAAACTAAGCTGCATGCAACTTACAGTAAATTTTGCTAATGTAAACTTATGTAAGTAATAAGTCGTGACAAATTTGGCAAGTCTAAATACGTGCAAATATCCTTCGTTTTGTCAAATATTGTGTGTCTTTATTTTTTTTTTTTTTTTGTTGTACAGACTGGCTACGAAAATTGGATTCACTTTTCCACATTTACCCAAAAGACGGAACTACCAAAAAAAATGAAATGGAATTGCTGGCAACATTGTTTTTTTTTACGTAACTACGCTTTCAATGGGCTTGCCAAAAAATTAATAGTGATTTATTTTCACTCTTTTGAAATTTTCAACATCTAAATTGGAGAAATAGCGTTTTGTAAACCAGATTTTGTTATTACTGTCAAATTATTTTCAGAATGCCCAAAAAGCCGAATATATTTTGAATGATTTTGAAGCACTAGTGCGCGAAATGTACGTTCACGGTTCACCCAAAAGACGGAACTACCAAAAAAAAAATGAAATGGAATTGCTGGCAACATTGTTTTTTTTTACGTAACTACGCTTTCAAAGTATGTAGCTAAATGCTGGTTGTAGCCGATTAGGATATGTTGCACGCTAATGATCCTGCACTCTTACAGCTACTGTTCTACCAGAGCGACCTTCTCTACCAGGACTTTTCAACATTTGATTTAAATTTATTCGCTGCTCCATATTGAAATTCATAATTTTAAGTTGACAGTGACATTGAATATTGAATTTGATGTTGCCATTTAATTAAATACTTCGTACCGCCTCAGAATCAATAAATGTTGTGTTAACTTATTATCTGGACAATATAATTCATGTATCACGTGATCATGAATGATCCAATGAAAACGCATAAAGCCCTTAGTTGCATGGCTATCACAGCGATAATAATTAAAAAAATGTTATGTACTTTCGTCGTTACGATTTTTGATTGAAAATTTTGTATTTCATTCATTATATTGTCTCATCGAATATAACACATGGTATGCTTAATCATTGATGATATTAAATTCGTGAAATTGAAGCAGAACATTTCACTCGTCCTTCGGACTCGTGAAATCTCCAGTTCAATTTCACTCATAATATCATCAATAATAATCATACCACTAGTTATATTATAGCTGAAAATCAAACACACAGTCCAAAATTACCGATTGGATTGATTATTGTTAATGCGTGCACAATAACAAATGACATAACCTTTCAAAATGAATTTTTTTCATATTTTTTTTCCTGAATTTTTCCGATGATTTGCCTACTATTCGGAGCGGAGACAAATCCAACAATCAATGATCATAAAAATCTGTCCAGTCGTTCTTGAGTTATAAATGGTGTAACTAAGCCGACTTTGTTTTATATATTTAAGATATTTTTTCTATCCTCAATTTTTTTTCTTGGCAATATGAAGAAAAGTGACTACAATTTTCGTAGCCACTCTATATTTGATATCCAGTTCTGTATCATACGTAAAGACAGTTTAAAAATTTATTTTATACTCCTATTTTCCTTTTCCAAATGCCCTCTTCTTTTAATAAAGGTAGATTTTGATTGGGACTTTGGATTAAATAAATGTTCACTACGTGCTTACTTACACTCATTCCCTACAACCCACAATACTTTACGACGTCAATCAATTCAAAGTCAAAACAGTAATGTTGATGTGTGATGTCCCACCTTTTTGCCCGCAATAGTACAAGTGTATTTAAAAAATGAGATACATCTTTTTTGTCAAATTATAAAAAAAACTACTTTCTGATCCATTAATTTTGAATATGAAAGTTTTAAATTTGTTTTTCAAAAATAATAATTTTTTTAAGTTAAAATTAATGTTGAAATGAAATAAGTCTTGACAATAAAAACTTTTCAACTGTTCAAAAGAGGCTTATGATTCATAAAGTTTCTTGTCATTTTTAAAATAGCAGTCGGTATTTCAAGTTATAGTGACTCAGTTGCCAGTCACGTAATTACGCACCTAAATACTTATTTATATTCCAAGAAAAATACATTCCGTGTCGGAACTACTCCTTTTGTCAGTCAAGAGTATTAATGGAATTTTCTGTCTCTTACAATAGAACTGGAATTTTATACTACATTTCCAAATAATAAACAACTAGGCAATTAATATAATGTATTTATGCACTGTTTAATTCAGCATCAACAATGCAGATACCTGTATTTCTTTCGCATTTCTCCATTTAAAACATTTCTGAAAAATGAAACTAGTTTTTTTTTCGCAATTTAGCATAATATTTTTATTGTGGAATGAAGCGGTTAACTGTTGATTTAGTTTTCCGTTTGTTTAGTTGAAAGAGCAATCGTAAACGCATGCATAATCGAATCGAATCCGAAAAGGGCGAGCGTCAAGAAAAATTACGACGAAATGGAAATGAGTCTCAGCGAGCAAATTAAATTATCCGATAAATTCAGTTTGTCCCTGAAATCGCTTCGTTGAACGCACGCCGCTTGGTGACCGTAACATCTTCGTTCTTACGTCCAATTAATCTCAGCTGAGCACATTTCATTCTTTCGCTGGTAAAAGCGAAGGGTGCATATTTTATGTGCAACAAAACTATGCTTTACTCTCGTTCACAAATCTAATTTGCTATTTATATGTGCCTACGGCGTTCATTTTTATGATATATATTTCTTGTTTTATTTATATTCTTGAACGATTCGTAACTCGAGAAAATTGCGTCGTAATCAATAAAAACAGTGGATTTTGTTGGGCCGTTAAGGTTTCGCATTGATGGCCATGCACCCGCCCGATTGAATCATTGCCATTAGCCCACATAATTTAGGTGTCTAATTCGATTGGCTCGTTAAATGCTCTTCGTGTATCCTCAAAAGTACGTTACAGGTTGCCGAGGGTCTCTTCGTTTATGTGATTGGTAACACGACGACAACACAAGATTAATTACCGAAAGTGAAATATACCTCCTGGCCTCGTTCATTGTGGCTTTCACATGAGTAAAATCCCGCAAGAAAAATTTTGCATCAAAATGTATTAGTACTGGCATGTTGTGTGTCTCGCCCGGCGCATCCACCAAATTTGCAAAACTGTTCCGTAGTCGGCGGTTTTGTAGTTTTGATATGTGGCAGTCACCATATTTACATAAACACGGAAGACAAAGTCAAAATTCGTGTTTCAGAAATACAATGGGCGCCCAGGCGACCATAATGGCACGACGCACTTTTGTCATCATCGAAAACGAATGGCGGCAACGAATGCACAATGTCCATCGGATGTTAATCAATCGACCTGGCCGGATTGCGTCGTTTCGATCAGTACCCAACATAAATTCTGAATGCGCTGACGCAGCAACCGCACCACACGTGAACCGCACATCTATCACAAATGGAATATATAAACGGTCCTTTAGATTGCGATTTGCTCGGGTTAATAACAACGATAATAGGGATTATAGATACCCTCAGAAGCAACTACGAGCCGTACCAATAATATATGTTGAGGATAAAATGTGTATGCTCTGTAGGTGATTAAAAATACGAGTATATTTATTAACTAACTCATGTAAATGAGCAATAACTGTCCTGCCAAAATATACATTGTAATGAATATTTTAATAGGTGCATTTCAACAAGATCATTTTAATGAGTTTAAATTAGAAATCCTAAAAATATCAATCATAAAAAAATGAGCACTTCGCGTGCCTAGAACAGGCCCCGAAATAGAATTTCGCAGCCGTTGCCTTGACGACGGCCGTAAAAGTAAAAGTCATTTTTATATTTATAATTTATTATCACAATTACAACATATCTGTCTCCATATTTCTACAAATCTACAAAATCTGGATTGGTTACAGGTAAAGTTTGATTTATGCCAGTTTTTGTGTCAGGAACGGCCACTATTAGTACAGAATTTTCATCCGGTTTGAAATTTCCGCCAATTTCAAATGGAGCCGCCTCAAAGAGTAGGGGTCGGTAAGACAAATCCCCCATTAATTATCGATCTATCTACAACAGACACGTGTAAACTAGGTTAATTTTTCATCGATCAAAATATCTAGTAACTAGTAACATATCCTGCATGTCATCAACAGACATTTTGGTTAATTTGTCTCTTCGCACAGCCCCTGATATTCCCACGATTAAAATAACCTAAAAAGGAGCAGATGATTCAACTTATCATAACAGAACTTAACATTTACCTTCCACAATAAATAAATTCCAGTAAATAGGTAAGCCAATACAATATTACACCAATGTTACACCAATCTCAAAGTCACTGTAACATTTTTCATACTGCCGTATAGATTTCCAGGTATCAAATTAGCCACTGCACAAATTATAATATTTTTTAACTCTGGATGAGTATGTACGCGGAACTGAAACATTGTAATTTTCTTCCAACATTTCTACTATTTTTTTTCAAAACGAATTGTTTTATTTATGTCGTTTCTATAGCAACATGGCGACATGTAAACCGACTCTATTTTTATTGACAGTGGAAATTTTACTTGTTCATTTTATAATTACAAATTTTTGGTTGCACACAAAATGTTGTGTACACCTTGGCTACGAAATCTTTTGACGATCTCGAGATTGTCTTCCCTCGGCAGCAAGCGACCTCGGCGACAAATTTTCTCTCGGTTCGTCAAAGTACGATTTCGCAGCCTTGATATACAAATAACTATGTATTATCAAGTGATAAAATAATTCACGTTATTATTAACTGAACAATTAGAGAAACTATGAAATTAAAACGGAACTTATTTTGAAGATAATAATATGGTCCCAAATTTTCAATTTAGTTAGTAATTTATTGCTAAATGGGAGTATATTATTTTTTATGATACCTGAATCGTAATCCCTGTTTGTGACACTGAAATGCGGGCGAAAAAGGGCCTTTAAAACACTATAAAGCTTTAAAGGTTGCCTAAATAACAACAAATTCACGTACATTTTAAACAATGATAAATACACATTTATACACAAGATTACTTTGGAAAATGTATTTCAATTTACTTTTATTGTTATAATTTTCAGATTGTAGTGCAGGTATAAGAAAAAATAGCGTATGATACACGTTTATAAGGGCCTTTAAAGCATTTGCGACGTAAAAAGCACTCCGCTGCGCTTCGTGCTCTTAAACTCGTCGCTTTAAAGGCTTCCTTATAAACTTGTATCATAATATACTATTATCGACACAATCGTGCTGGTCTTTCTAATTATCTGTGCTAAAACCGAATATTATTATCGTTATGTTATACAGGATTATTCACGTAAGATGACGAGCCTGACCAGGTAAATATGCAACCCAAACTACGTTGTGTTTTGGTATTTAAAAATTAAAACAAGAATCCAAGAAGTAAGTTTGAAAGATATATCTGTCATTGCAATTTTCGTTAATATTTAGTACCTGAAAATGTTTTAGAACGACGACAGAACCGACATGATCCTATTTACCCGATTTTAATTGCTTATTATTGTTACTAAATCATACTTTGTTGGGAGAGGTATTTTTCTGTCAGAACTTGACATTCATTAGGCTGACGTTAAAAGCTATCTCTGTTTTATGTGCATTATGATAATGTAATAGGGATCGAGATAGCTTTATAAATCGTATTTTGGGTTGCATTTTTACCAGGCCGCGTATTGGTAAATTTTTTTTTCTAATAAAATATATCAGAATTTACAACTCGAACTAAGACAACTGTGCAACAAAATCTATTGGTACTAATAACTAATAACTTGCAACTTGTATTTTGTAACTTGTAAATTCTTCAATATTGTGCAACGAGCCCCTGGTTAGGCTCATCATCTCACGTGAATAATCCTGTATAAAATTTGATCTCACTTCCATTTCGGTACCTTGTTATAAGTTTATATCGCTGATTTACGTGAATCTATGGAAAACTGTTAATTTCTCTTAACAATGGTTTTGACTCGACATTGGAGTCTCCAGCTAATTGAGTACGATAAACACTGGACAGTTCCCCTCCCCCCTGGATAAAAATAAAAAACATGAAAAAAAATCCTTCGTTTTTTTTTTAATGTGAATTCTCAGAGATAATAAATTACTTTTTTAAGGAAAGAAATGAAACAGTAATGATTGTCAAAAGCATTGTAATGGGAATGAAATAAAATATGTAATTAGAAAATCAATTTATTTCATACTATCTTTGCAGAAGTAATTTCAATCCGGGAAATAGAACTTTACGGTTCTAGGCTGGTAAAAAGTTTTACCGGAATCAAAGGAAATAAACCAACGGAATAATTATTTTCGTGTTCGTTTCCTGAGATACATACCGTGAACAAATCAACAAAACAAACAGTTGATACTCGTTTTCCATAGATAAATATACAGGGTGAAACAGATATACAGTTGTGTTCAAAAAGGTGTTGTACAGAATTTGTACATGATTTCGTACAGTTCAAAAAAGCTTCCTAACAACACGTATTAATGCTTGTTGAACACAAAAATAGCAAAAACAAATTCCACATAAAGACAAAGACACATCCATGGTGATGTTCTGAATTTTTAAATCCGATACTCACAACCCTAAAATAGCTGTACAACACTTTAATGAACACAACTGTACATCAGATTATTAAAACCCTAGATTCTTCAAACCGTTTATGAACATCACATGCATTCAGTTTTAGGCTATACCTCCGTATGAGGGTAGAAATACCATGTACAGTTTAAGCACACAATTTTGAGTAGGCCACCAATATCACATTAGAAAGAAGCAATGTGCAATGCAAAGAAGGTGCAAAAAATTTTTGGTTTTCATTCATTTTTACTTTTTTTAGGCATTTTGCGACTCTGTGTATTTAAAGTGTATCTGGGCTATCTCATTCCTAGTAAGGTTTTGTTATTCTATTCTTGTTTCGATTTATTAAAGCTTCCAGAACCATCTGGTTCGAGATGGAATTAAGTTAAATTGGACTTTATGAATATAAAATGTTTCACCACTTCATTTTCGGTTTATTCACTTATTGAAGATACTATGGTTTATATATTTTGATGCATTTCAATTTCACCCTGTATATTTAAATTTTCTTAGAACGAATTTTTCAAATTTAATTTAATTCTTTAGATACTCGTTAAATATTATTAACAATGATAAAAAATATTTAAACAATTTGCTTGCTGAGTTTGACTTCTCGCTGCGCAATTTAACAATCAATCCGTTGTAAAATATTTCACAGGAAAATATTTTGTGTAGATGAATTTGTCAGACTAAAAATGCTAAAACATTTTGCTGATTTAATTGTACTTGGATGCATGATGTATCTACAAAAAATTGATTGTCATTTTGAAGTTGCGTACACTAAAAATGAATAACATCTATAACAAACCCACTAGTCGGTTTAATTTATCATTTTAAGAGGAGTATGTATAACGACCGCCTTTTAAGAAAAGTTATGAACATTTCGAGGATGTTATGTAGTTGTGGCAACGACGTATTTATGCAACGTTTACTGAGGACGTTGAGGAGCGGTTGGCAGGCCTGAAATATTCATCTTCCGGTGCTACTCAATTTTCTAAGAAAACATCGCATGCAGCAGTTTCCCAACTTTAACAATTTCCACACAACTTTCTTGTATACATTATCTCGAATCCTTCTCCCTTTTACTTCGCTTTACTCTTTAGATACTTTTCTGAACTTTTTCATTGGAAAATTATCTACTTTTGTTGGACTTTCTTCTGTCCCTAATAAAGAACCGCCCTGGAAAGCTCCACTTTATCATCCTATGTCGATAGTTTTTTTTTCGTACTGAAACTATCCATTTTTACAGCTTTAATATTTTCTAAAAATGCCTACTACACAATAAAGAAATATTATTCACTTCAGGTAGCTCCAAAAAAATTTAAAACGTTAGAGCTTTAACGGCAGACGTCATGTTCATAATGCCGGAAAGTTGAACGACGTCTAAAATACGACAGCAGATTTTTTTGGGGATACTTTACATTTAAATTGCTGACGCTAAGCGCAGCAAAAGTACACATTTCAGTAATAGATGCTTATTTTTTATGAGCCGCTGTTACAGATGCGATTTGTGGAAAGCGGACTCAAGATAAGTCGGCCGATCCACCTCGTTAAAATGCTCTACTCCCCTTAATAAAGCTTTACTGAATTTCTGCTTAATCTACAGTTCTATTTCGATCAAAAAACAAGTTGTGTTAATGCGTAAACGCGCAGTGTATGCTAACGGCTCTCAATGAATGGCTTGTAGTCCAGGCCAGAGCCTTAATTTTTAATTTAATTCGTGCGTGGAATACGACAAAAGACCCCAAAATGCGTTTTACATAACAAGTCACATTTTTATAAATATATCATCAACAAATAGATCTATCAGTTGATTATTACAAAACTTACTGTAATAATTTATTTAGGGGTAGATTCACGAAACTCAGATAATTTGCAAATCGTTAACGAAACGGCAAATACAATGCTTCAACAATATCAGTTGTCATGGTTTTGAATTTGCATTGACTTATCGAGCCTTACCGGGTTTCGTGAATGACCCCCTTAGTAACTAACTGAAAGAGTGTACTCGTAAATGATCATAGGTATCCAGCAACAAAGATTTATATTATACTTTTTCTACTTTGCGTTCGTACTGATGCTATTACGATACTGTTTTGCGTATCGTAATAGGAAAAGGCGTGATATAATGATAATACTAAAAATTGTGAAATTTAATTTTTTAATTTTGACGGATACTGTGGTGTCGCGGCAGACCGCAGACGTGACCTTGGGTGGAATCCTTCAACTTTAACGGTTTTAAATTTTAAATTATTTTTTTTCATTGAAAAAGTGGCAAAGTAAAAAAAATACTGTATGACATCTCGTTTATAAGACATTTTATCGCACATACTCCTTTAGGGCACTCCTCGCAAGCTCGTCGTGCTCTAAAACCGTGCGTGCGATAAAATGCTTCTTATAAGACTCGTATCATAATATACTATTATATTATAAAGTCATGGACATGACGATAACCATCATTTGGAACTCTAAGGGACTAAATTCCATACCCATATAACTATGTATGTTGAATAGGAAAATGTCTAAACTAGTATGTAGGGATTAACATTTTAAACATTTTTTATTGCAAACTGTTAAATGGACGAGAATTTCTTCATTCCTTTGAAATCACATAAATGTTCTTTATTGTACTAAATTTGTTTACACCTCATTTTTGATTTTCATAATTGATAGTAATTTTATCGGTATAAGTAAGTACGAGTACACGCACACTATTGTCGAATTCTAATATCAAACTCAAATATTGACCAAATCTCGAATATCTCGAGTATTAAATGTTCGAATACCTCAAAAAGTTATTTCAGATTCTTAATGAAAACTCGAACATTCTAGGTTTGGTGTTTAAAATAAATATAGGAAATGTCCCGATTATGGAATATAAATCCTAATATGAATAGCAGCTTATTTGAGACAAGGGTTGTTTCTAGAAATTTCTCTCAGCATTCTCTCTCACTACGCATATTCAACGGCCAGTGTGCCCTTGTGAACAAACGTCCAGTGGAGAGAAGACAATCTTCACGCTTCAGTTGTGCAATATTTACTAGGGTTATTTCCATTTTATAATTCTTATGTACATTTTTTCAAATTTAATCTACAGTGTGTCTCACTGAAGATGAAGACTGTCTGATATTATTTTTAGGCAGAATATCGTGTCAATCATACCTCGTAACCTCAGCCAACTGTGATCTCGTAATAGGCCCAATCTTCGATATTTTGATTCACGTTAGAGGTAAAAAGTTGTTCGCAATCTAATTTTCATTTTCGTACTGAGCTTCAACGCAAAATTCGCATTTTGATTTTTTAGTGATTTTTCATAGTTCATTGTTTCAATGTTATTTTATTAGTATTTCATTATCTGTTTCAATATTTGTTGAATAAAATGAATAAAAAATAATTTACTGTTCTTACAATTGTAAGTAGCTATAACAACACAATTGTGCAAAAAATTAATTTAAACAGATACAGATTAATTTTACATTACTTACTAAATTTAACTAGGTTTCGATTACAAAAGTATTTTTTTGTTTTTAAGAACTATGAATCGTACAACCATCATATAAATATTTTGTAAGATTTAAATTATACTGACAAATCTGTAAGAAATGTACCGTTTTCTTCAACCCGGTAATACGTTGTCGCGTTACCCTGACAGAATTTTGATGCCTGTCTTTTTCTCCTAATTGAAAAATCTTTTTCGCAACAAAGATATCACAACATGAACGTTTCTTGTAAGGCTGGCATTCCTTGGGATCAGTCGACATGTCAAAGAGATGCGAATGAGTATTTGCAGGTGAAATATAAAGAAATCGATAGATCTCACTAGCCTTCATATCTGAACTGTGAGTTGTCGAGATAATCCTGGAAAGTTTACATCGGCGTAGAACGCAAAGACTTCAATTGAACGGAAATAGCCATCGATCAAATCTTGCTGGTGACTAAATAACGATAATGGCGTTGAGTGGAATTGCGGATTCGACCGAAAAGGATCGATGCGTTATTGCTGGTTGGATGTATCTCGTGTGCGATAGACCGTGGGCTTTTTCAGGAAGCAGATCTCCGCTTAGAGAGGCGCCACAACACAGTCTCTGGATGGCAAACTCTGAGAGGAACTCACGATTATAATTACTCTCTTCGGCGTTGACGCATTGGGAAACTCCTATATATTTGGAACAACACCACACGCGGCTCTGTCATCACAGATGGCATAAATGCGCAATTTTGAATCTCGTCAACCAAAAGATCCCACATCGACAAAACAACATGTGTTGTTACCTTCACCGGAGCATTATAACTGCTCTTTAAATAGTTCCACATGAGCTGTTTCCACGTTTTCACCGAGACTCTCCACGGCTTCTACTTGTCAATCACCAAACTACATCAAAGACTTAAGTTGCGGCTGGGGCTCCTATTAATGCTAACTGGTGTTAAACATATGAACTACATACGCTATTACTCTTGAAGCACCACTCTATAACAAGCTCCGAATGTGTTTCACTTTTACCCTCGACAAATGTAATGTTACGTCATCTCCTTCCAGAAATAACATTTTACTGTTTTGTTATTTCGCTTTTTCTTTCAATCACAAGGAAATTGAAAAGAACTTCAAAAGGCACTTTGATCTCGATAATTACGTGTGAACAATAGATATTTGACAAACTGTCGAATATTTATATTCGGAATGATGAGTGAATGATTCTCTTCTTTTCTTATTTCTTTTTCATCATAATGTTACAACATACACATCGAGCGATCAAATTATTTTGTAATCGAGTCATCCAGGAATCCAAAATCGTATGTCGTTACTTGAACTCCACGCTCCAATAAACACAGCGTAAAACAAAACACAGGTTAGGTCTTCACAATTGACATTTCATATAAACTATTGCAATTTAATTATACCTATACCCAGGATTAGGATCTGACGAAAAATTGAAATTAACAACAAAATTAGATGTGGAGGATACAGTTTTTTCGGATAAGTTTAAAATTGGTTTAAAAAATTAGTTAATCAAATCTGATGCATGCATATGGCCTGCTAGCGGCTATTATAGGAATTTACGAAACAAATCCGGCTAAGGTAATAAATAATAATTGTGTGTCCATGTACTATAAATTTAGTAACATTCTGACCGAATCCATCTGGTGCCAATTCGTGCTGTTCCCTTGTTAGAATGACTATTTCCTTCGAAAAATTAAGCCAATCAAAAAGCTCGAATATTTTAATTTTAGCCAATAGCGATCGAATTACAGCGATAATACTGCACTAGTACAATTATCGATAATTTGCACTAGTGCCAAATTTTCGCGTACCTAGTCCTAATTAAAAAATCATTTGGTATTAATTTTCTATTTTAAAAAGAATTACGTTTATTTGTACTTACTTAATTAAGTATCATGTAAATTTTTCTCAGGAAATAGTCTGCCAAAATATCCTCTCGTGCATGTCAAATTGTCGATAATGTGACATGCACTCGGAATATTACTAGTGAGAATTTAAAATTCAGAATTTAAATGATTGAAATGCAACGTCAAGTCAGGCTACGAGTTTCCTAAATGTCTCATACTCGTACTCGTATATTGTGTGTTTTTTAATTTTCACCTCATAGTAGGCGTTGAAGAGTCGATTGTGAACGCACTATACGAGTTACGGATCACGGATCAGCTGTTTAAATCTTATGTTTTTACACGAGTGGTGCGTTCATAATCGACTCTTCAATGCCTACTACGAGGTGAAATTTAAAATTAAATATATCGGTCATAATTTCCTTGATTTTTCAATAACCTTGTTAATTCTTGCAACACTAACAAATTAGTTCAGGTCTACCACTAAGGGGAAAATTTGATGAACAAAAAACTTTTTTTTAACTTGTTTCCCATGACATTTAGATATTGGTATGAGTTATTCATTCTCTCAGAAAACTTTTTGATTTCACGTTATAAATTCAAAATCAACGTTTTAGTGGCCGATCTATCATTTAAGTAAAATCTGTAAATTACACCCCTAAAAAAATAAAAGCAAAATAAATCAAAAACAAGAGCAGTTTTTTTCAAACATATCTATAGTCTCGAAGATTATCGGCAATTCAACGATATTCGGGAGGGAGGCGGCTCAGTGTCGCCTGCCAACATTGCCGCCGAATCCATTTCTCAACGACACCTTTTATGTTTTTCAATGATCAATTTAAATAAAATCCCGGCGCGGCGCCGACTGTTCTCGCATGATGAATGGAGGCGTGACGTGCGCCAAAAGTTTTTGCGCCCTCGTCAAGACGAATGCGAACTGTTTAAAGTTGCAGGGCGCGCTTATTCATTCCATTGTTGTGTTCCAGCGCCCGATTCCCGGAACATCTCTCTCATCTCGTACACTTGCCCCGGACAGATACGCGACAAAAAGTGCTTGATTAATCTTGGCTTTTGTGGGAAAACGGTGTATAAGACGATACTAGTCAGGCGTCGGGGCAGACTTATTACAGGGGAGATGGAAGCTCTCAGATACGAAACATACACTCAAAGGAGTGGAGTAATACGCGATTATTAAACGACAAAAGCACACAAAGATGTATTGTTTCCATAAATAATTACTCGGTCCGTTTGTTGCTCTTTACAAATTGTGGAATTTATCACCGTGAAATTTGGATTTTGTATTAGCGGACTCGTGTAAACAAGCAATTTTCTCCATTCAAAAAGAATTGCAACATTTTGAATGAACAATGTATGAGAAAATAATCCTAAAGGACCATTTAAAGAAAGATGGGTGCTTTTGATTGCAAAGAAGGCTTTAACATTTTGGACGTCTGTCTACAGATGCTCTGGAAAACATGGACGTATGTTTGGTTGCATATACCTGTTTCAGTTTAAATTTGGAAAATCTTACCGAAACTAGGTGAAACAGGCAACAGCGCTGTATGTCCATTATACGTTATTAAAAACACCATTACGAAAGTAAGATGAATATATTTTATATTCTGAAGTAAAAATTATTTTTGCGTTAAAATTTGATTCATAGTGACGGTGTTTGACGTTTATTAGCTAAGGTAGCAAAGATACGAAAAATCTGACTGTTAAAGGAACGTTTGCTATAAAACGTACCACTTATTTAATTTTTATTAATAAATCGAAATTAATAAATTCTAACAATGAATATCATAGAATTGGTGTTTCAATAAGCTTTTGTGGATTAAATACAAAACTGAACTTCAAACAACCATGGACACTATTTAATTAAAAAAAAAAATAAAAGTGTAAATATTTATTGTTGACTTTAACTCATCTTTGTAAAAGGATACGTCATAAAATAGATTTGAAAAATAAGCCTGAAAATATTGGACATGAAATTATAATTTTCAATTTGTTTCTTTCATGGAAGTATTTTTTTTTTGTCTTTAGTGTTCTAACTATGTATCTTGAGTTTCGAAAGTAGTTTAGCATGAATATTACTTTTTTTTTGTAAATTTCCTTAATGTACAAGACATCAATAGAAAACACCATTTTCTTTATTTTGACATCACTAACCCGTGGGAATTTGATCTTCGAGGTAATTTTAAAAGATTAAGCCTTCTCGATTGATGGTTTTGACAAAGTTTCAACTTTATTTTGTATTGGGTGTTTTTTTTTAATTTCACCTTACAGTAGGCGTTGAAGAGTCGATTGTTAACGCACTATACGGTTTACGGATCATGAATCAGCTGTTTAAATCTTACGTTTTACACGAGTGGTGCGTTCACAATCAACTCTTCAAAATTTAAAAAACACCCGATATATAGAGGAAGTAAGTATCAGAAGGTTTTCAAGTTCAACTAAAGGAAGAAATGAATATCTTTTCTAATGTAATAAACAATGAAGTGTCGCAATGTTAATCTTGTTTATATACAGGTGTCCCAGAACTCGCGGATCAAACTTAGAGTGCGTTTTCCTTGGTGATAACTGAAAGCAATAGCGTTTAAAAAAAAGTACAGGGTATAATGGATTATTTGTAATGAATAATTAAAGTTGACCAATCAGAAGGACGCTGTTAATTTGAATTTCAGGTAAATTTAACCAACAGTTTGAATTGCCTAGCAACATAATTCTAGTAGGAATGGTATGGAATTTCCAGTAAATGTTTGGGCAACTGTAAAGATTTTGACAACGTCAAGTTATAATTTAATTCGAAATTGTCAAACTTTGTATTGAAATCATGTATACAGCTGCAGAGTATGCCGAAATCCTTATACTTTATGGACTGTGCGGGCGCAGTGCACGTGAGGATTCAGGAGAATATGCAATACGTTTTTCACGAAGTTTGCCATAACGTATTTCTATGGTTGGTGGTTCGTGCTGGAGACACTAGGTCCTTGGTGCCTACATGACAAGAAATTGGTGGTCCCCCGCGAGAAGTTAGAACGCCAGAGACTGAAGAAGCTGTTCTTCAGTCCTTTGATGACGACGGTAGAAGAAGTGTATTTGAAGAACTATATTTACCGCGAACCTATCAATATTTTAGAAGAACTGAATAACCAAATTCACGAAGCACTGGCTACTGTTATTCCTAATATGCTTAGACTGGCAAGGGAAAATTTAATAGGACGAACTCGCCTATTTCTTCAGATGAAAGGTGGTCATTTTGAACACTTGTTATAAATTATTCTTTTTATTTTGTTTTTTTACTTCATTTGTTGCATTCTACAATCGTTTAAGTTATAAAATTTGGTCTTAAATTTTTACTAATAATGATGCTAAAATAAATAGGTTAGTTCAATCCAGTTTTTGTCTTCTTTCTTTCAGAACTGCCACTGTGCTTGATCTGTTGTTCAAAACCTACGTGTAACTTCAGCTTTTTGCAATGTTAAGAATGTTCCTAAAAGTCTTTTCTTTCATTTCGACGATGACGCGTCCCGCTCGTGTAGCTGCGCTAATACGTTGCAGATGCAGAGTGCACAGGAGTCAGGATACATTTCTTGTGATTCCGATTCACTTCACAGGCCCTGCATATTTCACTTTTTACTTAGATTTTTAAGGTATAATAGTAGTAATATTACTCACTTGACGCTACGTCGCCATTTTACCTTCCATCAACAAAGAATCAATTCATCATATCCCTCCCGTCAATTTCCCATACCCCTCAAGGTTACAATTGCTTTGGAAATTTTCACTCATAACAAACAATATTTCATTCATTGCCGGAAGAAGAAACTTCTTGCATTCCCTGATGAAGATTCTATACATTTGTTCGCTTGCCTTTGGCGAAATTATCCCATTTTTGGTTATTTCAAAAGTAGCTGTCACTTTTGACGTCTGTTCCGACAAGTCGACCAGATAAATATTGAAAATAATTTTATTATTCATACGAATTACACGTTGCTTGGCAATTGGGGGAAGGTACTCAATTTTCTCGTAAAGGGAAAATTAGATCGAGCTCTATTGGTCAATTTGATTAATTCATAACTAAAAAGCTGTTGCAGCCTGAACATTTTTCTAAACATTTTTTATCTTCATTACCATCAAGGAAAACGCACTCTAAATTTGATCCGCGAGTTCTGGGACACCCTGTATAACACGATTCCATACATCGAGCACATGCCAGATTTTCAAAACTTGAATTAATAATTGTTTTTGCTATGATGTTTGTAATTAGTAAGCACGTATGAGCCTAAGCTTAGGTATTACTTTGATGAGCATATTGCGTCCAGGAAGCATTTTGACTATTAACCAGTATAATCACTAAAATCACGTTACCGAATAAGTATCTTAACTTCTGTAACATAGCAACTTGATGCCGTAATTTTTATTTGCAGTTGCCGTTGCCGTGGCCAACCGTTCTGTAAAATATTGTCTACAGCGACCAAAGACAGTAAGAAATTCACCACATTCTGAGTTTGTTCAAATTGCATATATAACTTTAGAAAAAATAGAAATTTACAAAAAATACAAATGTTAATTATTTTATTTTCTTTTAAAATAAGTTATTTGGAACTTAGTTCATAACCAAAATAATTAAAACAATAGCAATGACATGAGCAACACTTATTTCACTTTGATGGGCTGAATTAGAACAAGTACATAATACAACGTTTTTCTATTTTAAAACCATTATTGAACAACGTTAATTAATAAACTTTCAGCTAGTTATGTAAAAATTAATTTGAGCACAAAAAAACTAATGTTTTGTTTTCAGTGTGTGCCCATTTTTAACCACTAAGGTTAAAGTTGTTGCTGATTTATTATTATTATTTGTAGTAGTAGCAGTCTGTAACTGAAATATGTAAACATCTCTTTTTACTCTTTTAGCACTATTAAAACGTCAAAAAGCACAAACACTTAAATAAGTTTAACAAAATGCAACTGGGTCAATTGCAGTCTTTGAAAACTTGAAATTGATAACATTAAAATGTAAAACTTGATTCGTTAGTTAAAATGAAATTCATTTCCCAAGGATACGTACGGAAAAAAGTGTGTCCTTTAAAAGTCACAAGGATGTACTTATAACGTCTCCGGCGTCCAAGGAGGAATCGAATGTCGTCGTTTCAACTAAAGGAAATGTTATAAATTTACAAGTGAAGTCAACAAGTTCCCGGAATTGCATCTGTTTAGATAGCGGCAGCCGGCATCGATTTCTCGTTGAATCTGGACACACATAAACAAACTTTCCTTTTTCGCATTGGTCTCGTGACACAACAGCCATAATTATTGTTCTAATTAATACCTTGGAGTCAGTGGTGGTGGAACAAACACTGATTTAGGCCATACTTTGGCCGCGCCTGCTATAAATGTACACGCACACACGCGCGTTCCAAGTTCTTGCTGGGGTCGTCCTAGGGAGAAGCTTTTGGGGAGATGCGAATGACGCGACCTTTGCGGCTGCTCTTTCTAGTTCAGTTCTCATTACCGAGAGTAATGCGGAGTTAAATACCAAACCGGAGCAACACAAGAAATTATGAAAAGACAGTCCCCTTGTACCTCACCTAACCAACATGACGGTAATACGATAAGGTTTGTAGGTGTTTATGCGTTTAATTGATTTCTTTCTTACTCTTCTGCAATGTAGATATTACACAAATGCGGACGCATAAATTTCAGTCTCTATATTTGTTCGAGAAAATAACAGTTATTCGATGCGATTAATTCGGAATTGTTTCCTCCAACGAATACTTAGGTATTTATACACAGAAAATAAAAATTAAAAGTGACAAAACTTTTTAATCTTTACACCAAGAAAGCATTACTCTCGGATCCGACAGGATTATAAATTAAAATATCATTCCGCATTGCCGAACAAATTCGCTCGTTCTACATGATCTCCATTCATTCGACATCGTTCATTCCAGCTATTCCGAATACGAGAAAGCGGAGCTTTGAACCCCCGTTGATATACAAGCGAGATCTTCGTCTTACATCAAGATTTTCTCATTATTCCATTTGAGAAAATAATTTGAATAAATTTGATTAATTTGTAAAATAGCAAGCTCAATCACGTGATCGCAATGAAATTCGTCGAATTCAGTGTCAACCCGAGCGGAGAGGGTTGCAAACCCCACCAGCTTTTATTCACGTGCGCCTTGCCAAAGTGAATGGAACGATCGTGTCTTTGCAAGCATTGGAACGATGACATCTCGAAGACGTGTTTCAGACGCTCCGGGATATCTTTTGTAAAACCTTGCAGGCATTCAAACACCTGCAATACGCGCACCCTTACACAAGTCAGCCAGTTTTATGAAGATATTACTCTGAATGTAATATAAGCCGTTGCCATTCTGCCGCCTCCATTTATCCTTGAAAGCCTAGTTACTGATGCTGTTTTTGCTATTTTGCTAAATATTAACTTAGAAACGGAAGACGATGTTAAGTAGTGTAAACCATGTCTGGAGATATTTGTAACTAGTAAAGTTATTTGACTGTACATGATATGTATCCCGTGATCAACAGAATTTTAAATAAGGGGAGGCTGTGAATACCATAGAAGTTGAAACTTATGGCATAAATAGCATCATCCAGTTATAATAGTATATTATATTATAAGTGATAGAAATGCATCATTATACAAGAGTGAGAATTTTGACCGTCGAGTGCGCTTGCGCACGAGTGGGACACTTCTCACGAGTTTCATAATGGCATTTCGATCACGTGTGATATACGACGTTTTATCTTACAGGTGCAAATATTGCAAAAATCCAAGAAATGCAGTTTCATTCAGTAAAATGACAGCTGTCAAATTTAGTCACTTGTGAGTGATTTATGTCAAGTTAAATGGCAACTGTCAAATTAACTCACTAGTGAGTACTTTATCTCACTTGTGATTAAAATTTGACTTCTGTCACCGAAAACAATGGTCTAAGGTAGCTCAAAAACTCCACCTGTAAGATAAATATTATTATTAGGATCGTTGTCAAGAACGAACTGTCATAAAATCACGAGTAAAGTTGTGCACGTGTTTCAACAGTTTCAGTAAGATAGAAATGGTTTTGGTTTGACAACGGTTCCTGTCCTGTAAGCCACCGTAACTAACATTTCACAAGTACCGCCATCTTATAGGAGTAGACAGTTCTTACAGTAAGACTCCGTTCTAATGATCCCTTCAACTAAAATGGATTAATCCCCTCGTAGATCATCAAACTGTAATGATAAATTTCCTCAGCTAGGCATCATATGTATTTTGGCACGGGTGTAGGAAATTCTTCCTTTGTACAGCTCATGTTGTACAAACTCCATTTTTCGTCGCAAAAGAAATTTAATTTCTGAAGAACAGAGACAAACGCATCCGGTATACATGTCGCTCCATCAGTTCACGACGAACCCATTTGTCAGACCATTTTGTTCTGCCCATCTCTCGCAGAGGCAGTGTTCTGTGAAATGCCAATGTCTTTTGCTAAATCGACACATTGTCCTGGAATTAGTTCGTTCAGAATGTCGCCCATGGAATTCGAGGACTATCCGTTGCGAGGAACATGTTTGAGGTTGATACCTCTAAGTTTAATCTTTGAAAACTATTCTTGTATTTTTTCTTCTTCAGAGGCATCATCTCTTTTGTAGATTTCAAGCCGTTTTTGTTTCACAATGGCTTATTCTTAAAACGGCGCAACACTAAATTTAGGCTTTTTCGTGATCGGTTACGGACACCAATTGTGTGGAAAAAACATAAATTCTTGATTTGTTCCTTAAAATATAAAATGTACAAAAATTTGACCAATGCTGTGAGATAATAAAGTGCACCAAAATCTCTCCCAAAGGCGGGAACATTCAGGATGACCTGATAAATGATAATATCTATTAGAGGCAAAAGACTACTTGACTTAACTCAAATGTTATCAATTAGTTGATTTATTTTATTTTTCAGACAGTCATTGAGTCCTTTATCGGTGCGAAAGCGATGAACAGCGATACCCCAGGTGGCGGGTGACTAATTTCGATTAGATGCGCCACCAATCGGGGGCGGTCCGCAATAAAACCACATCAGGGTTTTATGTTTGTGATAGCGACTGCTTCACTGTTTCAGTGGAGATTGATAATTTTTATGGTGGACATATAAAACGGGGCCGTCAGCAGTGGAAGTGCTTTCCAACCCGCAGCCATCCTATAAAGAACTTCATCAGGGACCTCGGCAATACGTAAAAATGCAACCGAAACGCTTTTATCAAAAGTGTGCTTCTGCCAGCTCTCATATGTTCCGACTATAAAATCAACCGGTACGTCGACGACAAAGCGACTAGATTACTTCATTGGGAGATCCTTCTGACCCGTTCGTCCGTCCAACAGTACGTTACGTGCAAGTTGAAAACTTTTTACGTTTGAATTTTAATAAAACTCGATGAACTAATAAAGCAGAGAGCGGATTTAGATTAAACTACTTGAACCGTTTTGAGTTCGAAACATTCCAAGCGTGTCTATTAGGATTAAAGATGTATCACGGAAAAACACGTCTCATGCATAAATTACACTGCAAGACTCGATATATTTACTTCTTGGGATATACAGGGTGATTTTGAAATAAGTTTGGAAAAACCGGTAATTGGTGATGATGAGAAGAAGTCATAGACCTTATAAAAGTTTTTTCGTTTTCGAGATACAAATGATGGAAAATTTGTTCAAAATTGCTAGTACGCTGCTGAGTTAAAGGTATTATCTTGGTAGTTTAGCAACAATAATAATCAAAGGTAAAAGGTGCCCGTCAGTCACAAACTTTAATATTTACCTATGACCTTACTCCTCTCGATCATTTCCATAGAAATATTTACAAAGCAGTGTGCACCTAGGATTTTATTGTGGAGTTGATGTAACAATGGTTGCTAATGAAGTGAACAAATTCGGACAAATTTTCCTTATTCATAGGCGTCGAAAATACAAGGATATAGGTAATTTCCACCCTTTTGATTTCACCTCCAAAAGTCATTTACGCAGAATTATTTTGTGTCAAGAAAACTCCACATTTTTTTTTCCAAACTTATTTCAGAATCACCTTGTAGAATATTAAATGAACTGCAAATATTTACATGACAAATAATATTTTGCAATTTTCTATTATACCTATTATATTATTATAGCAATCACTGGTGATTTTTCAAGCTCTCTCATACACTCACCGGCAGAAAAATCTAACCAGGTTGCTTGATTATTATAAAAATGGTAAATTTAAGAAAAGAAGGTTTTTAAGCAAAAAATTTGTTTTTATGCGAAATTGCTAATAAAATAGCCTACGCTAATGTTCAAGGTTATGTTTGCTATAATCGCCTCCTGGTCAAAATACATCAAAATAGGTATTATGGGAATAATTTGTTGTTGACTAATTAGTGTTCCGTTTTTTTGCCGGTGAGTGTAGTAATAAATGAATGAAGATATATTTTGTAAATAAACAGTTGCTATCAGCGATCAAAAACTTTGGTCAAAAAATTCCATTTTACAACAATAAAACGCATTTCAACAATAACTTCCGTTAAAACTTAAATTACGGAGATCAAATACGAATTTAAAAGAGTCGATAAAATTAACTCCTAATTAGATTAAATGTTATACTTTATGAAAAATATTCTTTGATCTGGTAATTTGCGAAACTCGCTAACACTCGTTCTAGAAAACATTTGGACTCGTCAAAAAATAAGGCTTTTTTTCAGAACCGACTAAGTTAATAACTATTGTTAGATATAAAACCAGAAATTCATTTAAGTATTCATAATCAAAATCACAATTAAAATTTGTTTTTAATGTTAAAAAGTTATTAAAGAGCGATCACAAAATCATGTTTCCCGTTTCATTAAAAACAACTCCAACAGCTCTCACCATGTTGTTATAAGCTGCCTGTTACGCAAAGGTGACAGCTGAAAAACATCTCCAAATTAATTGTTTTGATGAACGAACTCTGTCTTGAATAATTATATTGGAAAGATGTAGGTTTCATCGAACGCGGCCCTTTTTTGACGTCAACACTTGGAGAGCACCAACGCAGAGATTAAATTATTTTAACGCAATTACGTTTAATTAGAAAATAATTGCTCGGATAACGACGCTCTCGGGTTTCGTGTCACGTGACCCGAAAAATCCAGAGGTAGTGGCATCGGAGTCGGTGGTAGCACCGATTTCGAATTTGTAATCATGCAGCGAGGGAGAGAGTGATTTCGCTGTAATTCATTCCCTCCTCGGCCTCGACTTCGCCCAGCATATATCTCGCAATTTGAATATACAGCCCTACTATTTGTAGACCGTCGTTGAATTTAAAATTTAATTCAAGAGCCAATAAATCGGAAACCGGAAATGCTCAAATTGGATTGCCAACGAAATACCAAAAGAAGCAAAATACTGAAAAGGCTGATATCTCACATCCAACGGTTATTAGCTTCTTTGATGTTTATGGTGATTAATGTTAAAACAAAAACGTTCAAATGCAAACTAATAGTTATTTTCATATGAGTTTTACTTTTCAGGTATGAGGCCGAAATTTGAAGCATGAGGCGGTAGCCGAGTGTTGCAAAACAGGCCGAATACCTGAAAACTGTCAACGCGCGAACGTTGAATTTTTCGTGTTCGTCTGGACAAAGTCTTAAAAAAACATTAATTAATTGTAAACATTTTTTTCTTCAAACGTCCGTAAAATATGACATTGCACTGCTGCATTGATAATGCTAAAGTGTCACTTCATTGTCATGGCATCTAACGAGCTGACCAGCGTCCGTGAAAATATTAGCTCCGCTGAGGGCGTCCGTGAAGTTATTATCTCCGCTGATGAGCGGCTGTGAAGTAAACTAGCTAAACCATTTAAAATTCCTACCTCAAATTGTAACAAATTCTTGTCTGAATGTGAGATATTGAAAGCTGAAGTGAATAAATAAGGTTTACGAAACTTGTACATTATTGCAAAACGTACCTACTTACAAACTCTATCCAAATTAAAACGGATTGACAGACGGATAATTACTTTGGATTTTGTTCACAGCGTTGTTTATACTAGTCATAGTCATAGTAACGCTTTGCAAAATGAACTATATTCATTTATCAGTCTACCCAATCTCCTACTTGGTTTCTTAAACATTTCTTAAATAATTTGTTATGAAGGTTTAAAGAAAAAATAGTATATGTTGTGCGGAGCAAAAATGGTTTTATGTGCTTTGACTGGTTTGTCAAACTACCAGCCGCGCACATTCAGCTCCATTTTTGCTTCTCATAACATAATATACTACATATTTGTCTTCGCCTCGGACTCGGACGAAAAAGATGCACTTTTTGGGCCTTGATACACAAATAACTATTATTATGCCAAAGAAAGAAACCGTTACTTACGTTATACTTTTCTAAATTTCTTTTCAACAAATTGGAATTGTAATCATTCGAAAAAATTATATGTATTTAAATTTTAACTATTTGGTGATTCAAAATGATTGTGGATAAGTATGGCAACTATGTACGAAAATTAATGTGGCAACTGTGTGGGTGGGGTAGAGTTGACATTTACATTTCATAAGCGTGCATTTGATTTTTTTTATACCATGAACTGTCAAAGAAATGTCAACTCTATCCTACCCACAGAGTTGCCACATACATTTTCGTACATAGTTGCCATACTTATCCACAATTATTTTGAATCACCCAATATTAACTAGGTTTGCAAAAAAATGTACATATTTAGATAATTACGTAATAAAATTTTAAATTCTTCTTTAAACTCTTTCGCGTTCACAATCGACTTTTCAACGCCAACTTTAACTGGAAATTTAAATGATTGAACACCCAACATATTGTTTTGTAATAATATGCTGACGTGATTTTAAGAGTTTTATAAAAGTCTGCAGATTTCAAAAATTCCATTCCACAAAATGAATTGCAAATGGCCGTGGCAATGGTGCGTGTAGGAAAAGCTGCGTCGGCCGCAGCACCATCAAAAGCACCATCCGTAATTATGTAAAACTTGGATGATTAGATTATAATTAAGGAAACGCACGGCAATAATGACGATACGATGCGGCAGGGGTACGCCGGATAGAGGACAAAAAGACTTAACGCAACCAGCTAAGGCTGAACACTAACGAGTTTCCAACAAGAACAGCTTTGAAGTCAATTCGACAATACACCAGCGACTGGAAAAGCCCCCGGGGAAATGGTAGGACCTCCACTGTCGCGGTGGACAAGCTATTTCCGGAAATGATGACGGACCGGCTTTCCCGCTCGTACGCCCGTAGTCAACGCATGGGGTTTTCCGGTAACATTTTTGTGGTACTCGTCATAATGGAAACATTCACGTTTATTGATGTTGAATAAATTTAACAAGCTGATATATGCTTCCCACATTAAAATAGAAAAAATATTATTAAACAAGTGAATCTTCAAAAACTTTGAAGATACAATGAGAATAATAAAAATAGCGTAGGTAATTAATTGTTCTATGCTATTTCATACTGCGTGTATTATCTAGAAATAGACCAAAAACCACCGTACCATATTACATAGTTTAAAAATATCTCCTTCATCGTAAATCTGACAATATTTGTCTTTCGATTAGTTTTTTATTTCTATAATAATGGATATTTTCGTTAAAATACACTTCATGAAACTTTACAACAATAAAAATTGTTGTCATCAGCTCCTAACAAAAATCAAAAAACTTAAAATACGAGTATGTAAACAAAACAATTATATACCGAGTATTCGCGCAAATAGTGACAATGGGTTCATCTCTAATGCCTTTAACGACACAAATTTCAAATTTTAGAGAATTGTAAGAGTTTTTATACTTTCTCTAATACAGTATTTTGTTGTCCGGTCAAAAATGGAAATGGTTTTTATAATCACATTCCTGATTCCTTTTATTTGATATACTGGGTGATTTTAAAATACGTTGGAAAAAAAAGCGGTAATTGGTGATGAGAAGAAGTTATCTTATAAAATATTTTTGTGCAACCGTACGCGGAAAGAGCACCTAAAACAGGCCGCGAAATCCAGTTTCGCGACCGTTGCTTTCAAGGACGGCCGTTAAAGTAAACGTCATTATAATATTTAATACAAATAAGACTTTCCATGTGGGACTGCCGCATGGCATTTAGACTTTTCGGGTGTAAAATTAGAAACAGCAGAATTTATAATACGTAGGTACTTTTTAACTTTGGAAGAGTACCCGCATCAAACTGAAACATCATTTTCACTACAATTCCCTTCCGACATTTGCAAAATGTTTTATGTACCTATGTCATTTCCACAGCGACATGTAGACCGAATTTATATGTATTTATTAACAGTAAATTTTACTTGTTCGTTTTATAATAATTGCACATTTTTGGTTGCACAAAGAATGTTGTGTACATCGTGAAATCCTTTAACATCTTTAAGATTGTCTGCCACGCAAGCGGCCTTGGTGACAATTTTTCTCTCGATACGTTAAAGAATAATTGGTAATTGTTCACTTTAACTACTTCTGGAATTTTCGCGTTTTTTTCTGGCTAGACAGCCTCAGGACGTCCTCATACATCGTTTCCCACCAGTCAAACCTTGTGCAAATGAAAATTTTCCTTACCCTTTAGTTACACTAAAACTTGGCGTGACCTTGACGCGACCTTGAAACACAACAAGAGAGAAAAAAAGGCATTTGCACAAGGTTTGAACGGTGGGACACGATCTAGGAGGACGCCCTGAGGCTGTCTAGCCAGAAAAAACGGGAAAATTCCAGAAGTAGTTAAAGTGAACAATTACCGAATAATTTCGCAGCCTTGATATATCAATAACTATTCCATTAAAATAAGTAATTGACATACATACACAGATGTCCTCGAAATGCATGGCAAAAAAAATATGGGTAGTTGGTGAAGATAAATAGAAGTTAAATACAAAAAAAAAAATTGTAGTAAAAATCTTTTTTTTTTTTGAGATATAAAACATTGAAAATTTGCTCAAAATTTCCAGAGTTGAAGTAATTAAGGAGAAAAAAAAGATACTGAAAATTTCGAGCAAATTGTCAATGCTTTATACATATCTCAAAAATAAAGACTTACTATTTAACTTCTATTCATGGTCACCAACTACCCATATTTTTTTTGCCATGCATTTCGATAATACCTGTATGTACTTAATTTGTGATATAGTCCGATTCAAGAAAGATCGCAAGTGCGTCACCGATCATATTCGTACGAATTCAGCAATTTCGACATACGTTTCAAAGATCTTTTATTTCAACGTAAACATAAACGGTTCACCGTATGTCGTAACTTAGCAATAAATTGATGACGCCCTTGCGTTCTTTCCTGAACCGGACTATATTATGTTTAACAAATTGCTAACACAATCATTATTCTTATTGAATAACACATTTTTTTCTACTGTTGCAGGTAGCAGTCAAGATTATCGATATCAGAGAAATCAAGGAGAAATACGTTGTCAAAAATTTACATAGAGAGGCCCGCATTATGTCGACACTGAATCATCCGTGTATTGCATCCCTGTTTCAAACCATGCAGGTAGGCAGTTCTATAAAATTTGCAGTGAAATCAGTAGTTGTAGGATACAGAGAATCAGCCTTCAGGCATAGCATGTTGTCTAGGTTACCACATTTGCTTTCAGCATTAGACAAACACTACCCCAGGCGCTAACATATTAAAGTTTATAGTTGCAACAGCAGCATTTATCCCTTATAATTAGTCATGCATCATAACAGTGCGTGCGGTCTGCGCCCTGCTCCATTTACTTTACATTATTGATATCACGGACATTAATTGTTTGTAGACAGGCATCCCGGAGTGTAGAATTTAGGCATCAGATGTTCAAAACTATTTTTGCAGTTTGCACAAAGTTTTTCGTGTGTAGACCATATTGAAGTTAGATTACGAGACCTATAAACACATAAATATATTTCAATATTTTGTAAATCACTTGAGTCTACAATACGTAGCGTACCATAAATGTAGGCCAAATATAATATTGACATACTTCCAGCCAAATCGAACTTTATACAGGGTTATTCACGAGTAATAATGGGCCTTACAAAGATTGAAACGCAACCAGTAATACATTTTCATCACCTTCGTGGATCATTTGCATTTATTAAAAAAAAACATAGTTGGTTTTACCAATTTTTTTATTATACCTGAATCAGAATCCCTGTTTTTGACACTAAAATGCGTGCGAAAAGGGGCCCTTAAAACACTAAAGCTTTAAGGTCGCTTAGGTAACAACAAATTCACCTACATTTTGAACAATGATAAATAGACATTTATACACAATTTATGATAGCAACGAAACAACAACAATTGACCATTTCTATATCAACGATTAATGACACAGATTACTTCGGAAAAGGTATTTTAATTTGCTTTTTATATTATTATTTTCAGATTTTAGTGCAAGTATAATAAAAAAATAGCGTAAGATACTATTAAATTTGACATGAAGTTGACATCTAAATTAATGTAAATTTTGTAGGTTGTTTTTATTTAAACATAAAATAAATTGTTAACAAGTAGTTATAATCTCGGGAGCAGCTGATACAGGTCTCGACTCTTAGGGCCTGATTTCAAGTTGACTTGCGACGGTCGCACTTGTTGTTGTCATAGTAACGTCGCAAGCGAGAAAGATGACGCATATTGGTAATTAATGTGTAGGACAAAGATAGCTACACATTTGCGCTGCACCACCTATTTGCGACTATGACTTGAAATCGGGCCCTTAGGTGGTAGTTTTCGTATCTTCCCTTTTCCGCGCGGTACTTCGTCCTCCTCCCGTCGCCGGCCGTCGGATTCCCCGAGTATCACCGAGGACGCCCACGCGGTGCTAACGTGGCGTTCCTGGAGTCCCACGGGGTTCCACCGGTTAACAAAATACATGATAGATGTCACGTAATGACAACTGAAAATCGTCTTAATAAAAGCAGTCTTGGATTCATTAAAAAATAAAAATATCAATTGGTATCTACTCGTTTGAGAAATATGTTTATTTGGTTGCGGCGGGACGTTGTTAGGCCCCCCAAATAGTTGGCAAACTGAGAATACCGATCTTTTTTTATCCAGTATTGACTAAACATTTTTTACAATGATTTTCATTCAAGGACAAAAGTACCCATTACATGATATTTACTGTACAATTTATTTATTATAATTTGTTACAAGATCTCTATGAACAAAGGAAGAAAAATATACTCTTCGATCACTGTAAACGAGCTTTCCGTAACCTGTCAGATGGACGAAAATTGTTTTAGTTTTATTTTCCAATTAAGTGCAACATATTTCACCGGACTTTGTGAGCACTGTGAGTGCCAAAAGCTACAAAGCGGGCGTACAGCATCGGAATCGGCCTCTAATAAAAAGCGAAATCCAACAGCAGTGACCATTAGCAATGCAATAAGGCAGCCGGTCGTAAAAAGAGATCAAAGTGCTGAGTAATATTCGGATAAACCAACAGCTGCTTGTGAAACTGTACTACATAATCGCCAAGGAACTCACCCTTCTGTTCTCTTTTATTCAGTGTATTTAGTTGATGCAATGTTTATATTTTTACATTATAATAGTCAAAGTAAAACAGTTGAAAAATTAATTAATTAAGTCAACAACAAAGTGATAAAATTCACAGGAAAAATATTACGTGTAACTAACTCTCTCTTCGGAAGTTTGAGGATATCCATTTACAATACACCACTCAGTAGTTAGTAACGTGAGTTTAAAAAAAATTGTGGCTAACTAAGCCGTGATTTTCTCTCTCTTTCACAAACCCAGGTCGTCTTTTTAATTGGTATACGTAAACATTTCCTTCAGATACAGAACTTCAATTTATGATAATGAAAATTAGAATTAGAATATTAAATAGAGGTGAACAAGTAATAAAATAAAAATATAATTTTTGCACGACCTCTATATAATGAGCAACTTTACTCCCTGCTTGTATTGTATTTTCTCCTTGGGCAAAAAACCATAGCCGACTCAAGCTTTTATAATACATACAGGGAAGGTCACGTAAGGCTTATTTCTGAATTTATTTTGTACGCAACCAAAAATAGTAATGACACTGACTACTTGATACCGTTTATAATGCGATTTAATTTAGTAATCAACGTAGGTATGTAATTATAAATTTGGTGGATGTTTTTGTAGACAAGGAGAAGGGGTCCCATAAAGCTCAAAAAAATACCGAACTTTGAAATTAACAAATAAACTTTTTTCGTGTATTTTCTGTAACTCGAAGTTTCCGTAACTCGAATTTTTTTTCTTGTCCCTTGAGATTCCATTTAGGAAAGTTCCATTGTATATGGATCTCGGGAGTGAATGATTTTTACCCTCAGTGGTTTGTAGAACCCTCGTGCTACAGACTGCACCTCGGCTAAAAATCACCCACTTCACTCCCTCTGTGCATAATAAACTATTTTTCTATAATTGATTCAAAAAGTTGATATTCATGCGTAACTGGGTCATTTTCTTACATACATTTTTTTACACTGTTTACACTGACTATAGAAAACATACATAACAGTGTGTGAAATGCGATTTTACACAGTTAACTTTTTCTGTTTTTCACTTCACGCACTGTTTTTTATTAGTTACCTAGCAACATGGTCACTGCGTTGATACTTCAGATTTCCTTCAAAAATTTGAATTTTACAATTTAGTTTTGAAAGCAATTAATCTATTATAGAAAAAATAATTATTTATATTTCGTGCGTGAAGAACTTTTTTGTGCATTCAAAGGCTTTTACTGCCTCGACCTGCGGCTCGGCGTAAAAGACCTTTTCATGCACAAAAACACTCACTTCACGCACTTAATATGTATAAAAATAACTATTAACTAACTTTCGTAAAACAGGGTGATTTAATTTTAGTTCGTCAACATCCCAGAACTGACTCCTCAGAGAAAAAAGGGAGTATTTGGGTAAATGTCATAATCTGAATTTTAAAGAAAAAAAGTCCTATCTCAAGCGATAATCGAGAAAAGACATCCTAAACTTGACCAATCAGAGTTGAGCACCATCAAGGTAGGATGACCGCAATTTTGCGTTGCCGGGATTTCGAATTTCGAAATTGAAAACTTTATAACTTGGTCATGTGAGCCGCAGGAAAATAGATTTTAGTCATCTTGGAGTCTCTTTTGCTGTCGGCACATGCCTGTTTTCTATGGGGAGGCAGTTCTGGGACAGGCTGTATAAAATTGTGTTTGTGTGTTTACAATTTTAATAAATTATTTCATGCTAAATTGAAAATGTACATGTATTCTATCCAATAACTGATCCCCTATTTTTTTCAAATAAATACGAACTAATTGCTATAAACTGTGGACATAAATTGGATCATTGGGACCAGGAGTCTAGCCCAATCAAGTATTTACGACACCCGGGATGTTAGCGCCGACGGTGACGTTTGCATCTGCGTCTCTTCAACTTTTATTTAAATGTATGGGACAAGGTTAGAGCCGCAAGGGATGCGAGCTGAAAGCAGCGATCGCTTTTATGGGGGGATTAATCAAATCGAGTCGCAGGCTCGGCTGTCACACGGCATGTAAGGCGATCCTAGGCACCCCCGGGACGCGATGTAATCGCATACCCGTGATGGAACTCATCAGCAGAGTGTGCGGGGACTCGTAAGCCGTCTCTCTTCTTCGTTTCTCATTCCTCCTTGTTGCTAAAAAGATACGTATCGTGTGTTTTAATTTCGTACTTTCAATTTCTCCTCTTTGCCTTTTTAGCGCAAGACTTTACGTTTCGTTTGACACACGTGTTCTGGAAGCAACGACCTAAAGTTGAAAGGACTTCGAAAGATGAGCAAACTGCATTGCTTTGCTCAGCACAAGTTCGATCCGTCAATGATGCAACTGTCAGAATCCAACAATAAATTGAACAATGTGAAAAGCAATTATTCTATTAATATGTATTATCTACGAAAATTAAACGGCTAGTATGAAATTAAAATAAATACATATAATAATACAATTTTGAGTCAAATAGAATGTGCGAATAAGTTTAACAAATACTTTACTTCTATTGAACAGAAATTGACTAATTTAGAATTAAGTGGTTTCTAAAATATTTCTGATGCGAGTGTGCCTAGACGTTCTTTTGCATCTATGTTCGTACTACCTGTTAACTCATGCTAAGTAGTCGAATGTAATCTAAGTCTAATAGTAAAGTAAGTAATTTAAAAAAAAAAACTGCAACCGTACGCGAAACGAACACTTCACGTACCTAAAACAGGCCGCGAAACTAATTCCGCGGCCGTTGCTTTTAATGACAGCTGTTAAAGTAAACGTCATTTTAATATTTGATACAAATCAGAGTTTCCATGTAAGACTGGCGTTTAGATTGTTCGGGTATAAAATTAGAATACATACTTTTTAACTCTGGAGGAGTACCTACACGAAACTGAAACATCACTTTCACTACAATTCCCTTCAGACATTTTTACGATTATTTACCAAATGAATTGTTTTATTTGTGTCATTTCCATAGTGACAATTTTTCTCTCGGTACGTTAAAGAATGATTTCGCGACCATGATATATAAATAACTACGTATTATTAGATTAATAATAATTCGAAATGTATTGTACTCAAATTCTACAAAAAAAACACTATAAACTAAATTTTTATGAGTAAGCGAAAAACGGTAAATAATGAACTCCTAAACGTACATGCCTCTCTCTTAACTACACTGACCGGCAAAAAAAGTGGGACATTAAAAAAATTCATTTATATTTAAGTATGTACGTTATTTTTTTTATCCCAAAAGTTTATTTTTGTTTTATTTCCTATTCTCCACAATTTTCTTTTGATTTACTGGGTTTTACCTTTCAATTGTTGAGTTTTTCTTAAATCTATTAAAATCTCAGATGGCGTTTATTTTCTTTCGTCCTAAAAAAAAGCATTTCTGACATTGTTGTCATGGAATTTTCACAAATTTGTTATTCAAGTTGTCATTTTGTCATTGAAATGCCATTATCGCAAGAAGATTCTGCAAGAGCTATAGCTCTAGTCCATGTGGGCTTCAGCATTCGCGAAGCTGCGAATTCTCTTGGTTTTGCACGATCCAGTGTCCATAGAGCCGTACTTCGTTTTCGTCAGACTGGAGGGTACACCAGAAGACCTGGATCAGGACGTAGAAGAAGAACAAGCGCTCGTGATAATCGATACATTACGATGCTTAGTTTGAGAAATCGGCGTATGACGGCAGTTAAGATAAGAAATCAACTGGAAAGGGTACGAGAGGTCAACGTGAATGAAAGGACTGTAAGAAGAAGACTTGGCGAAGCAAATTTAGGGGCCTATCGACGAGCAACTGGACCAGAACTTCTCAGAGGTCATCGGGTTTCCAGATTACTTTTTGCACAGGAACACTTAAATTGGAATTTAGAGCAATGGAAGTCGGTACTCTTTAGCGATGAGTCGAGATTTGCTCTCCGATCTCCAGATGGACGGGCGAGAGTTTGGAGAAGACCAGGAGAACGCTATGCACCTTGCAATTTTTCTGAAAGGCTCAGTTTTAATGGAAGATCAATTATGGTATGGGGAGGTTTTTCGTGGGAAGCCCGTACACAGTTGGTTTTTATTGAAAGAGGCACATTAACAGCCCATAGATATATAGAGGAGGTCCTATAAGACCATGTCGTGGGTTTTGCCCAGTTAGCAGGCGATGGTTTCATTTTCATGCACGACAATGCTCGCCCACATACTGCTCGAATTGTAACAGATTATCTTCATGATGTAGGAATTGATACAATGAACTGGCTAGCACGTAGTCCCGACTTAAACCCCATTGAGCATCTATGGGACGTTGTCGGTAAACAGGTTAGAGCGCGGCGTGGTGAGCTGGTGTCTCTTCAAGAGCTTCGAAGAGTCGTGCAAGAAGAATGGGATAATACGCCTCAAGAAGAAATTCAGCACTTAATCGAGTCAATGCCATGAAGGCTAGAAGCTGTAATAAGGGCAAGAGGCGGGAATACCAAATATTGAATTAAGTAGAGGCGTTCATGTTCCTTGTTTATTTATTTTTTATAATTGTATTTTTCTTTTCTGTTGTTAATGTGTTAATTGAAGCCTTTCAAATGACATCTTTGTTAGGTGATATATTTTTAAGAACAGAATACAAGTAATGACATCATTTTTACTTAATTTTGTAATAATGATTTTAGTATAATATTATTTTTCTTGGTGTCCCACTTTTTTTGCCGGTCAGTGTATATGCAAAACTGATCAAAATTACTGTATATATAATTTTTTGATAATTATTAAGATACACTTTTAATAATTTATTACATAATTGCAGTTGGCTGATAACGTGTATTATCTGGTTACTGAACTTGTTTCCGGAGGTGATCTTTGTTCTTTCATCATCGGACAACGTTATGGAAAGCTGGAAGAACGACCTGCCAGAGTGTATGCAAGGCAATTTGTTTCAGCACTGTCACACATGCACACTTTTGGAATAGTTCACAGGTAACTCTTTCTTATAATTCATCCATATTTGCATTCAATGCCTAGCAGAATGTGTACTAAATTAATCGAACTTAATGTTGTATCTCGGATTTAGAACTCAAATGATTAACATTAAATACAACATCCTTTTTCTCATAAGAAAATAAAACTCTCAGACCAGGCACATGTAGAAATGCATTTCATCATGTTTATAAATGCGAATTAAAGCTACGATTAAAGTAAATAAAAGTATCTACTTGGCCAGAGATAATTTTACTCACATAAAAATCAATCTATTGAAATTTAAAAAAATGTTATTATGCCTATAACAAAGATTACAACAATAATTAACAAAATCAATCCTCAAAATCTTAAAATTGCAATTACGTTTATTCGCTTCCAGAAGCAAAAGAATGTTTCATGTTTGAAATTTTAAACGATTGTCTATTTTGCAAATTAGTGGAAGTACGTTTTTCCGAATCAATTCCATTATTGCACTCTGACGGGATGTACTTGGACAAAAAAAACTACTCATGAAGACCGTCGATTGCTTCAATTTTGTATTGAATTTTAGTGCGGCATTTAAATGCACAATGTAGCTGTTCGCATTCGAAGCGCCTTATTTATGCGGACTTAAATCCGGGCATTTTAAAGACATGGAGATATACAAAGCTCCACATTCGCGCCGAAAGTTAAATGTAACGATTGGAAACAATAAACATATCCCATACGGTGTCTGAATACCTCCCGCGCTTCGCCAACTGCATATTTATGCACAACTTCAATTCTTCACGCTTTTTGTCCTGCACTTTATGGAGCGTGCTCACTTCTTGCAACTCACTCGAGACGGAGCAGGACGAGGATTAAATTAGAAATTTTATTAAGTTCTCTCCGACCCTTCTCTTTATTGGTGCCGTTTTTACGATTATCATTTTTATTAACTATTACGATTTACAACTGTAAAATGAATAAACTAGGGACAACACTCATTTACGCTACTTACTTCATTTCTGAATAATGTTTTTACTGCCAAAAGGTCAATAAGAAATATTCTACTTAAAAAAAATACTGTAGTCTGTCTAATACATTGTCTTCACTCTTAAGTGTTGTTTTGTTCTTTAAATTTTGCAGATTAATACGCGTATAATAAATGAACAAGAAAATTGAAATTATAAATTAATTATAATTGATATTATATGTAGTTATTAATTTAATAATTCACTAATATTTTCACTAATAATAAGTACCTAGTGCATAATTTATTTGGTTCTGCAAAAAACTGTTTCGTTATTTTTAACTTACCTAAAACAAATTAAGTAAAATTGTGAAGAACAAACTTAATAATAAATAATTACAACGTAAAACTGGAAATGTACGCATCTTGTTCTTCCTTCGCTAATTTTTTAATAATGCTATGTAAATTGGGCTTTTTTTGTCGTGAGTAGGCCAGTTTAAAGGTCCACGAGTGCCAGAAATATCTGGTATTTTAAAAATTACAGAATTTTACCTAGCATTTAGATTTGGATGCTTGTGGATAGAACTCGTTGATATTAATAAAGCGGCAAGATCTGAATTTGAATTTGTCGATAGCACAAAGTTTTCCTCATTCACTCTGTGTTATATATTTGACTTTCCCTGGAAATACAAAAAGTTCCGGTCGCTCCAGAGTGAGACTCGAATAAATATTGTGTAATTTTGCTTATTTTTACGCAACTCACGCACCCTCTCCGTCTCGACAGGAGGCAGTATAAAGCGTTTTCCCAGCATCTTGTACCGTACTTCAGGAAGTTTGCGTCAATTCACTTGTCCTAATCACTTTGTCTTTCAAAATCTAATCGCGACTTACCGATTACTTACTTTTTTTAATTAGATTTTATTCTTTGCTTCAAGAATGCAATCAAGTGTTCATTTAGATTTCCCGTCACAGTTGGCGTTGAAGAGTCGATTGTGAACGCACCACAGATAGCGGATCACAGATCAGCTGCGTAAATCTAACCTCAGTTTTTGCGTTGTTTGTGTTTTTACTCTCCAGACTGACGAGTGGTGTGTTCACAATCGACTCTTCAACCCCAATTTTTTAGATAAGGTACGGCTGACAGTGTCAGATTTTTCGTATCTTTGCTAGCTCAATTAATAAACGTCAAACAATTGTCACTATGGATCAAATTTTAACGCAAAAATGGCTTTTGCTTGAGCACATAAAAGATTCATCATTTAATCTTACTTTCGTAAAGGTGTTTTCAATAACGGAGATTGGACATACAGCGCCGTTGCCTTTTTGGCTGAGTATCGGCAAAAATTTCCAAATTTTGCCTTCCTGGAGGCAGATTTCTTGAATGTTTTGAAAAATACGTTTTCGGGAAACTGGAAGTGTAGAACATAAAAAAGGGACTGGGAAGCCAACAGTACGTACCTCAGATACAATAGCAAATGGAAAATAAAAATCGTTTTTATTTAAACAGAGTTTGTCCTCTAGTAGACATACATACGTATATCCAAAATTTCAGGGCCTTCTTTGATTGAAATAATTGTTGATCGCACGGTACTATATTTCGAGGTTGGTGAGTGTGATTGTATTGATGTAATAGAATACAGTAGAGATTCTAAGCACATAAATCATTCTTTGGCTTAACAATCATGTAATATGAAAAATATATACATACTGTATAATTTTGCATTAAGCTTTTTTTTCCTAAGGAACCAACCAAAGTTTGGAAATGACTTATAATACAGTGTGGAAACTACAGTAATTTCAAAACTAATGACATTTGTCGAAAACCCTGAAACAGGTCAATTTTTATTTCCCATAATGTTTATTTTAAGTTACTTCACTTGTTCATGACGTCATCCATTTTTCAGGTATGACGTCACACACAATTTTTTAAATGACAACCTCCACTTTTTTCTTCTCTTTCTGATCGACCTTCATACTAGCTAAACGATGAATGAAAAAATGATACCTCACATGACAATTTTTCTGAAAAAATGACAAATTTTACTTCAAAAATTTAATTTAATTCTTAATGTAAACCTTTTTATCTACGGCTGCTTGGATAAGACCTTATAACCACATTCATTTATCATTTGAGTTGCGTAATGTAGTTCATTACCGCACTGGTTTCATTACGTAACGCATTTTTATTTAGAAGCAAACAGACACAATTTATTGAAATACAACAATACAAAAGAAAAGCTAGGTACTTATTGTAAATACATAACACAGTTCTTGCATTTTGTTCGCCCAGTAGCCGGCATCGACTTCGTTTCGGTCTTCAATCTCTGGGCTTGACACAAAAAGACTCACTTCCACTATTAATGATATCATCTACTACTCTCTTTTGGGGTACTCGCCCAAGAGACCACTTTGTAATACACGTCATACTGGAAAAACGACGCAAACTGCACTCCAGGTCACACACGTTTCCATTCCAGGTTCTGGTACTTTTCTCACTTGACGTCGGGGTAACCCCAATGTACATTTTTCGAAGTCACTTCACTTCCGAGAGCCGCGATAAGACGTAAACGACCCGGCTTTTAATTATGAAAAATTAAAAACAACGCGTTGTGTACAAACAGAATTAGCTGCTTGTCCTGGTATTGAGCAAATTGTTTCAATCTTGTTGCTTTGATTTTGAATTAAAACGACTGAAACTGACATTTAACAATTATCAAAATATATTTTTGTAAATGTCAAATTTGACGTTTTTGCCAAAAATTGATTTTTTTAATTAATAATTCGCAGCCGTAGATAAAATGTTGTACATAACACGTGGGCTAAAGCATATTACAGGAAACTCGTGTGTTACACTCGAGTCCTGTAATATTGCTTTTATCCCTCTAATTATGTAAATAACTATTATTCACAATCAATCATTTAATAAAACAAGCATCATTATAACAATACAAAATAAATAAAAACCAACCTCCATAATATTATCATTTATTTCGGCAAAATATTACTACTTAGTAGGCGCTGCACAATTGAGGTTGTATTAAATTTTAGTTCACAAAAGTCAAACCAAATTGACATTTGCTCAGATACTTTAACAAACAAAATGTGCGATAGTGAAATAGAGTGTACCCTCCCCAGAATTGCGGGAATCCGCACACAAATTAACACTCAATCTCTTACATGAGAAAAGCAAACTACGATATATTCCGTCCAGCGAGAGATTGAGATATTTTAAATTGTAGACTTGTAACCCAACACTACAAAATGCACTAGAATACATTAATTAGAACATAATTTCAAGGCAAAAAATGTTACTGCTTGAAGGTAAATAAATAAATAATTTACACTAGGTAGTACTTTCTCTGCGTAGAATTTAGTGATTTTTATGTCAATTTCGCTGGACAAACTATAGCAGCAATTTTAAATAAACCCATATAAAAAAAAATATAGATAGGTATTAAAAATGTAATTAAATTTTTTAAATAAAATTTGTCATTTTCTTAAAAAAAATTGTTGTGTAAGGTACCAAATGTTTTGATTCATCGTTTAGGTAGAGGAAGGTCTATCAGAAAGTTGTCATTTAAAAAAATTGGTAAAGACGTCATAGGTCAAAAATGAATGACGCCACGAACCAGTGATGTAACTTAAAATAAGCATTATGTATGAGAAATAAAAATTGACCTGTTTCAGCGTTTTCGACAAATGTCATTAGTTACTAAATTTATTACATAAGTAGTTTCCATTCCACACTGTATAACGCCAACCGTGCGAAAACGTTAAGAGAAGTGTATAAACAAATGATTCCAACGAGGTATACAAATTCCCAGTAATTGGACGGGTCGATGCTAAATTTATGTTGCTATTTGTACTTATATGTACATTTGGAAATGACATTCAATATTCCAGCAAAATGAAGGCGCGTGTCTTTTGAAACCAATATGAACCTGTATTAGGTTAAAATGCATCATAAACAACGGAAAACTAATATTAAAGTGCAGCTGGTGCAAACTTGGTGCACTCTGAAAGTTGGTGAAATATACTGTAGTACATACAAGAGCAGCAGATACCTTCTTCCAGCTTTCGAGTACCACACTGAAACATGCACTTAAACTTCTTCAAGTGCTATAAAGTTACAAAGCTGCAAAATGTTAGACTTCATTTCTTAATACATATATTTTTTTTTAAGTTGAGTAATAAAATTACGATTATGATTAGGCTCCAGAAAAAGACAAAAATATAAATTAGTATGTAGTAACTTTATCAGGAGCCAATAACTGAATATTAGAAACTTCATAATTTTCTGTAATAATATCACAAGAGAGTGAGAATAAATTCAAAATAATTCGAAAACTTGTTGCCAGGCAATAGACACGAGAGCCCGGAGGGCTCGAGTGGCTATTGCCATCTGGCAACAAGTTTGAGAAAGAATCTGGAGAACTATTTTCTATTTATTCTCACTCTCGAGGGGTATTCGTAGGATTATTTTTTCATGAGTACAAAATCAAAAATACAAAAAAAAAATATATTATCGCACTGAATCGTTCTTCGTTCATGTTCAACAATTGATGACACTTACTGTCAAATTGAAAAATACGTTGTCACTAAAGAAAAATTAAAACAAAATACGAACTATAATTATTCTCACTTGGATAATGTACTTAGATTATTCTCACTATAATAATGATACAATTGGACAGATTTGAACATGTGATCAAAAATGCTGATGAACTATTGGAAGTTATAAACATGAAAAAATAATCGTAATAATTAATTGACAATTCTAACTTAACATCACTCTTGATCTTTTCTAAAATTGCCGAAGGCTCTTCTTTGGTCAGCTAAATTTTGAATAGTAACAGGAAACTGGGGGTACTTACTTTGGAACGCTTTAAATAAATCAAGCCTGTAAGTACTCACAACATCCTGTAGTTTGGTGATCCGAAAATATTCGCGTATAATAAAAATATTCATCTCCATCGTCCACTTCTCGCTCTTTCTAACCTCTCTAGCACCATTCGATTGCAGTGAAGCATTTGCAACAACATTTGGCGCGTTTTTATCACAGAGCGAATTAATTGACATTTAGACAGTTGTCACGGCACTTTATTATTATTATTATTATATCATAGTACACATAGGATTGTCTATAATATGACAACGTAATGTATCATTGTTTTAGTGGTTTCAACAATTCTATAAATGCAGCCGTGTCCATTTCCGTGATGGAACTACACCGACAATTCTTAAACAAAATGCAAAAAAAAAAAAGAAGGAATGGCGAAAATGAGTAACTTTTAAAGAGTTTTAGTATACTTCGTGCAGCGTGATCTATTTAGAACATTGAACATGTAATATAATAGTAGTTTATTTAATGAGTTCGTGTGTAAATTAGCCTTTTTTTTGGCATGAGTGGGGCAGTTTAAAACACGAGTGAGACGAACGTGTTAAAAGCCCACGAGTGCCAAAAAAAGCCCAATTTACAAACGAACGAGTTGAATACAACGTTTTTTTATTAGACGAGCCCCTTAAAGGCTCCAAATCGCGTAAAATCTTTAAAATTAGCATGACGTTTCGTTTTGACAAGTTGTGACATTTATCAAAATCCGTTCACACAGGAGAAAATTCTCAAATTCTGACAGTGCCGAACAAAAAAGATTTTTATTAATAATTAAAACTAATTCTGTTATTTCACCAACGCCAGTTAACGTTAACTGTAGGTTTCCATGACGCTAAGTGATCTTTTAAATACACCTTGACAAGCTGCGACTTTGTGTGCTTAGTCACGAGGAAATGAAGTTAGTTGTCACTTGTGAATTGACGTTTATCAGGTTCGTATTTTATGTTTAAATTAACGTAGAATAAAGAAGTTACGTATAATATTTGCACTCTTTATTTGGTCATAGAAAAAGTACAGTATGCAACTCGTTTATAAACTTCTCTTAACACTCGGTTATTAAGCACTCACTCCGCTCGTGCCTAATAAAACTCGTGTCTAAAGTGCCGTTCATAAATCTTGTTGCATCATAATATACTATTTCGTATATTTTAATCTGTAGTTAAATTTAACTCACGTTGGTGAAACCGGCCCTTAAAGTATTAAAATCACGTAACTTGGGAAACCACAATTAAGCATATCAGTCGAGAAGGCGCGCGGTTTCATCTTCAAATCTGACTCAATTACAAATTTTCTTGATCACACGAAACAAGGATTCCCCAATCAGACAATCATTTGTGATCATTCACCGACACCAATTAACATGGTTAATCAATCAAGGGGTGAGAGGGCGCCTTCTTAATCAAGTAGCGTGGACAGGAAATACTATAACTGGATCCCACTGCGATCCAATTTGATCTCGGAGTGGGTCGATCTTTGCCGTTCCTCTCGTCAAACCCAATTAGGACCGGTTCCGGTCGCCGGACTCGAGGTCGAAGCCGCGGAGTAATTGCGCTCCATTAAGACGCGACAAGATTGTGTTGTTTGAGAAAACACGCCGGCAGAATGTTATTGAAAATTATTTTTACGTCTGGAATATGGTCTTTCTTTTCTTATTTCATCATTATTAAAGATGTATTTTATTATTTAACATTGAACTACCAGTATTTACTCGGATAAACATGGCGACTACCTCGAAGCAAACGCAGCATCAGACCGAAGACCGTGATGGCCGCTGATTAAACTTCCGCACAGTAATAACCACAGATAATATCTAGAAATTTACTTGAAGTGTCAACATCAGGCGTGCTCCTATTCCACGATGCAGTGATTAGTTAGTGCGCAATTTGACATTCGCCTGGATGTCAAACCACACCATTTCCATATCAATATTAGCTATAGATAAGCGTACAACACTGTTGCAAGCAATCAGAAAACCAGTTCTCTGCTAAATCGTCTGTATTTTTTCATTTAAATCTCGAGCAGGGCGGCACATTTAATACACCTGACTATGTGCAAAGTTGCAATACTTCATTGCAGTTAAATAGTTTTCAACTTGTCATCATCATTGATGCCGAATATGTCTCCACTTTTAACAAAGTCGCATCACATTTTAAGGAGTTTGTTTTGTTTTTTTTTTTCACGTATTGCAACCCACATGTTTCTCAAAAGGCAATTTAAATGTTTTTATATTGAACTATTCGTAAACTTGAAGTTAAAATGCCTAGTCAAAAACATACGTTATGGATTTTGATTAACCAAAAATCTTTAAAAACTTTTCAGTTAAAAGCATAATGGAATGTAAAATAATTCATGTAATTATAAAATTATTTTAAAATTTAATATTTCTGTTATCTCTGAGAATAAAAGGCAAAAAATTTACAATTGTTAAATTATACTGTAAAAATGATTAATATTTATTTATTTCATCTAAAAACATTTTTGTGCAACCGTACGCGAAACGAGCACTTCGCGTACCCAAAACAACAACCCTTTACTTTTAACGACGGCCGTTAAAGTAAACGTCATTTTAATATTTGATATAAAGAGTTTCCATGAAATTAGAAACCGCAGCATTTATAATACGTACTTTTTAACTCTGGAGGAGTAGCTACACGAAACTGAAATATCACTTTCACTACAATTCTCTTCCAACGTTTTTACGATTATTTACAAAATGAATTATTTTATTTATGTCATTTCCATAGTGACATCTAAGCCGAATTTATACGTACATATTTATTGACAGTGAAGTAAATTTTGCTTGTTCGTTTTATAGTACATAATTAGATACAAATTTTCGGTTGCATAAAAAATGTGGTGTACAACTTGGCAGCGTAATCCTTTAACATCCTCGAGATTGTCCTACATAAACTAAATTTTAATATTTAAAAAAATCGTAATATCCTAAATTTAACAAAAATATGTATTACAAAATAGTAAAATACAAAAGCTTAATTAGAACTTAGTTATAACCAACTTTGTAAATCTAACTTATGGTAATATTCCGCGTGATGTGCCCAGGTGTATATGTCCAGATCGGCACATTTATCGAACACTCGTGTTCTGATTGAATTTACAAAGTGTGCTTGGAATACAAACAAGAACGTAAGTTGTGTTGTTTGGAAACCATCCGCCAATTTCAACTCTTAACCCTTTTTGCCTTTCGTTGTCCAAAGCTGATCCTTATCATCAAATGCAAAATTTATTACTAAGAGACGACTCCCGCTCAATGGTCGTTGTACATTTACTTTCTTCAAATCGGTATGCGCTGGATTGAGACGTTTTATTTACAAAACCTTTCAGGACAATGCTAAATTAACTCTGAAAAGACAACTCAGCCCGTCAGCTGGATAAAGCAGATACTACTCACGAGAGCTCATTCACCACCATTTTGCTGTCGCAGCCAAAACAATATGTGCTTTCTAATCAGATCATTTTTTTGTTATTGTGCAGTTAAATTAACAAGTTATAAGATCAAGTGGAGACTCGATAAATATTAAATAAAAAGTTAACATCGGACCCGTTCCCATCACGCCAATCAGCTCGCTGCTCAAAATAAAGACTATTCGTCTTGTCAAAATTCTGACATTGTGCATTTGTCGTGACAGTGAAAGCTCGTATTACGTTCATAAGCAGAGATGAGATGATCGGAACCGATTATCCGGTAGCTCATTATACTGGAGTTCTGTCTCTTGCCGGGTCCCCGATGATAAATTGAATCTGGAGACGGTCGGCATGAAAAGCTCTCTAACAACGCATTTGCATTCTATTTTTCCTTCTTTCCGCTTTAATCCTGTTGCTGATGTTTGCTATATAAGAAGCTTATAAGTCGAGCTTCTATGAAGTTAAGAGCTACTTTCAAATTAAATCAAGCTATTTAATATCTAAAAGGTACCATACACCTAAACGTGCGTATCACCACTTTCAAAAATACTGCAATTTCCATATTTTAAATTAAACATCGTAACTTCATATTAAGATACTTACATATAAGGTTAAAATAACTATTACGACTCTCGCACTAGTATACCATATCTATTCCAATCCATACCTATTCCATACCTATCCTACCTATTCTAATAATGAATTTTCTTCAAAAAATTGAATCCAATCAAATTGTCGTAAATTTTCAATTTTAAGCAACACAATTATCGATATCGATTGCACTAGTGCATAAATTACTACTGTCAATTGCTTGTCATTTTCTTATCGACAATTTGACATGCACTCGAAATATTGATAATGCCGATCGTTTCAATAAAAATTAAAAATGTGTTTTTCCAATTTTCTCAAATACATCAAATTTGACACATTTTATATACAGTGCATTTTTTTTTAACTGTTGCCATAGGGAATTGCATGGTAAAACGTATACCCCCTGTTAACTTTTGTTCTGATGAAAATATTCAAACCATTTTTGGAACAAAGTTTGAAGATTTTTTACACTATCGGATAGATAACAATTCAATATCCTAAACTGTCGAAAAAGTTGTGAAAAAAATATTTTCTAGCGCGCCGGAATGATAGTACGTCGAGCGGCCGCCAGAATAGCGTCACTGTCGGCTCAACCAGCACCTGACCATCTCCACTTTTGACTTTTGTCACTTTCATTTAAAAAATAGCGAGATCTCCTCGAGCCTATGATTAAATTAGCTTTTGGATGGCAGATCATCTAAACATTTATTTGTTAAAAAAAAACATAATGAAAAAACGTTAACGCACAAGTAACTCAACAAATTAACAGAAATTGTCAAAGGAATTGTTCAGTGTTTTTCTTCGACTGCTGGACAGTGTCCGAAGCGATCTTGAAAATTTCTTCGCGTGTTTTGTAAATGTCGCACTGTAATGGAATTCCAAGCTTCAGTTATTCTTGCCCTTAATTTCTCCACAGTTTCTGGTTGACCTCTTATGCGTTTTTTTACTGTTGCCATAGGTAATTACATAATTGCATGGTAAAAATAATATCCTCTGTTAACTTTTTATCCACTGCAGGTTTGGTGCTAATTTTTATTTTTGTAATAGATCATTAATAAGACTACGTAATGCATATTGTTTGAACAACGACAAGCAGTTTTATTTTACTAATTTTACTCTTCAAAATTGAAATTAATGAACGTAAATAATTTGACAAAAACGTAGTAGACGATATGGGAACAAAAATTAGATTTTATATTTTATTTTGTTATTTATTTTAATCATAGCCTCGAGGAGATCTCGCTATTTATTTTTTAAATGAAAGTAACAAAGTCAAAATTGGAGATGGTCAGGTGCTGGCTGGTTGAGCCGACAGGGACGCTATTCTGGCGACCGCTCGACGTACTATCATTCCGGCGCGCTAGAAAATATTTTTTTCACAACTTTTTCGACAGTTTAGGATATTGAATTCTATTCTGTCCGATAGTTTAAAAAATCTTCAAACCTTGTTCCAAAATTGGTTTGAATATTTTCATCAGAACAAAAGTTAACAGGGGGTATAAGTTTTTCCATGCAATTCCCAACAACAGTTAAAAAAAATGCACTGTATATAAAACGTGAAAGTCAATACTGTTTTAAATATTAATTTAACAATAACTATATTTTCGTGTTCGTTTCCCGAGATACATAACGTGAAAAGTGGTATATAACTAAATATATAAACTTTTCAGTTTATACAGGGTGTTAGGGAATGGTCTCCCAAGAATTACAGGGTGAGTTTATCAGGGAAAATGTGGTCGAAAACCTTTATACCGCTTTTGGATAAATTGAACCGTTTTCTGAAAATAAAATTGTTCCCTGTTGTTTTGGGACTGCTGAAATATTGCTTTGTGCACGAAAAAATCTTGTATGTTTCGATTTAAAAATTATTGCTTGGTAACTTTGACTTGATCTATCTTTTATCCGTCGCCTGCGAAGACTACAATCGTTTACAATGCCCGAATATTCTATCGAGGAGTATGCAGATATGTATTTTGTGTATAGGGAATATGGCAAACGGAGGATATTTTAAGCATTTATTATGAATGTTTTCAATACAAATACAAATAAATAAAGTTACACAGAAATTAACGAATCTTATTAGGGTTAGTGCACGATTTCAAATCCCTTTAGAGGTTGATTGAGATATGGTATCACAAATGAAGCTGCACAAATAATTTCAATTCATTGCAGCAATAAAAGGGGACTTACCTCAAGGTTGTGGTGAATCTAGATAAATCTTTCGAATATGATTATTGATTTTGTCAATAAAAAATGCAGTCCTGATAGTTTTTAATGATCTATTATCCAAGGGAAATATTTAAAACCGAAACGTCATTGTGACAGTAGGTACTCGATAAAATCTGACATGAGGCATTGTTGTTTTTGATTGCTAAGCAATTGACTTTCATTACAAAATGTTAACTATTTATTTCATTATCACAACAATAAAATGGTGCAAAATCTCCCAAACAGTGGGGCACTTTTTAAATTTTTTATTTTTAAGAAAACCATTCATGTTAGGAAAAAATGGTATTAAGGTTTTCGACCACATTTTCCCCCACAAACTCACCCTGAAATTCTTGGGAGACCATTCCCTAACACCCTGTATACATACACTGCAGTTTATGTACAGGGTGTAACAGAAATAAATAGATTAATTTTAACCACTAACAGAACTCGTCATGATGAACAATTTTTCTGTGTATAGTTTGTCCAGCGAGAGATTGGTTGACATAAAAGTCACTAAATTCTACGTAGAGAAAGGATTAGCTAGCGCACGTAAAATTTAAAATATGTACATAAAGGTTGATTTACGAGGAATAATGAGCCCGGCGGAATAGAAAATGCAACCCACAATACATTGGAACAAAAAGCCGGACATCGAAGCGGTAAATGTCCGGGTTTTCTTCTGATGAATTGCGGGTTGCATTTTCTATTCCATCGGGCTCATTATTCCTCGTAAATCACCCTGTATATCCTTCAAGCAGTAACATTTTTGCCCTGAAATTATGCTCTAATTAATGTATTCTAGTGCATTTTATAGTGTTGGGTTAATTTAATACAATTTAAAATCTCCCAATCTCTCGCTGGACGAAGTTTACCATTTTTTCCAAATCGGCAATTTTGTTCAGCATTTCCCCGCAGGCAGTATTTTGATTTCGTAAAAATGCTTACAAACGGTCGTCACATTTATAGTCACTTCTGGTCTCCAGTGGCGGGTAGCGAAATTTTTGGAAAATTTTAAACAATTTTAACTCGTTAACGAGAACGTTTACGAAAAAAAAATATTTAGAAAAGTTGTTACTCTTAATGAATTTTATTAGCAGTTAAAATTAATGTACTTATTTCTGTTACACGCTGTATGTACCTAACTTGACATCTGTCAAAGATAACCTCAAAATTTACAATCAATTAATGTTTTTTAAGACTTTGCCCAAACGAACACGAAAAATGTTATTGAATATTCGTGTACTGTCAGTTTTCAGGTATTCGGCCTGTTTTGCATCACTCGGCTGACGCCTCGTGCTTCAAACTTCATACATGAAAAGTGACCTGACAGCGCTACTCATATGAAAATAACTATTTTACTCTTCCATTTATCTTTTATAATAATATAATATAATAATTCTTATTAATTGTATTAAAAAAAATTATTATTCTTAAAATGTGCACCTCCAGGTCATTGATGTTTTTAAATAAATAATTATCAAAATAGAACGAGTTCCTTAAATCAAACAAAACAATGATAACGTCAGATAATAAACCATTTGAATTTAACAAGGGGATATATACGACAGGCCGACAATTTAAACCGAATTTTCGGTTGAATTACCAGAAGTAAAACTTATTTCCCTCAACAAATCCTTTGAAAGAGGACAAAGTTTGGAGAATATTTCAATAGGACGTCAGATCTATCTGCAGGACACGTTTTCCATTCCCTATCAACTCGAGCAACAAACAACGCTTCCAACTCACAACAAAATACTCATCTACGTCAGTGAGCACACTCGGTGGAATAGCAGAGCTGTTTCACAAACGCGGACGCTTGTAGACCGACGGCTCCGGAGATTGAGTAGCTTTTTCGTGGATATGCGACGTCACATGCAGAGCTTTTAAGAAAAACCTATACACAATATTTACATTATTACTGTGGTATCATCCATTTGAAGTCTGAATACTCTTCGATATGCTTCCATTGTAAAGATTTTGTAGTTTTAATTGTAACAGTATTAGACATTATGATTTCTTCTTTTCACCTTTACTGACAAAAAAATTTAATAAGGATCCTAAGTAAATATGAAAGGAACTAACTTAATTCTAAAGAGTTGTTATTACTTTCAGGACAATAAATCAATCAAAATTAAGTAAGTTGGAAAAATCCCCTTTTTGCTGTAGCTATTTGCCATAATTTAAATGGATGGAACAGACTATTAAAACAACAACATTGAAGTAATACTTCCTCTAGGCAAGAAATCCTATTTCGTTGTTATTAAAAAATTGTTGAAATAAATTTTTGAGCACATTATATTTCGGGTATTTTTTAAAATTTCACCTCAAAGTACGCGTTGAAGAGTCGACTGTGAACGCACCACTCGTGTAAAAACGTAAGATTTAAATGGCTGATTTAGTGATCCATGATCTGTAATCCGTATAGTGCGTTCACGATCGACTCTTCAACGCCTACTTTGAGGTGAAAAAAGCACCCGATAGTTTTTATTATACTTACTTCTGTTCCAGAATAAAGTAATGGACACCGTTTATCAATATTTTACAAAAATTTATGAAATCGCTTTTATTCAAAGAAAAGCGTTACAATTTTTCAAGACAATTTTATAAACGTTTTAAATGGAAACATTTAAACCGTTTTCACTTTTTTCGGTAAATTATTTTATTTATAATGTTATATAAATGTTATAATCACTGACAGTTAACTAGGTTTTTAAAATTCTGTACTGAAATTTTCCACGCAAATTATTTATGCGAAAGAAGAGACACATCTTTTACATTATGTTAACAAGAACAATTTGCAACACAAATCTTTTAAAAAACCTTTGTAGCTAACATGCACAAATATATTTTTAACTACAGTATGCAAAGTAAAGCTATTATTATTTCCTGTGCGTGCAAGAGCGAAAGCAATTTTTGATATTTTAAATACCGTAATCACACTGCCATTAACATTAAATGAAAACAATTTTCCACACCTCTTTGTACTCAAATTTTGTATTTAAAAAATTTTACACCCATATGGTTCGTTTATTTGTCAGCAAAAGAACATCAAACTGTAAAAAACAAAAAAATCAAAATAAAAAAAGTAGAAAAACTTACTGAAATTGTTAAGACGGAAACTAATTCGATAAAAATAGATATTTTTGTAATAAGCTCGTGAAGGAGGCAATTTTGGCCCACGGCGGAATTATAAGCACGAGGCCCGAAGGGCCAAGGGATTATAAGACGCCAAAGGGCGAATATCGCCGTTCACGACCGAAATGCAAACGTTATTTTTTGTAAAATCATTTAAACCCACCTTAAAGCTTTGAAAAAGTAAATGACATGATTCGTTCTCAAAAATCAGGAGTTGTTGTTGGTTGCCAATGCCAATATAAGCGATTTTCCATTTGAAAATCAAGAATTATTGTAATTTCTAGCGAAACCAGAAGCTTGTTTATATTTTTCGTTATATTCTTGATAGACATTTCCACATTTCGTTACAATGTACACCACGTCGACACATGATTACATGAAATGTCAACAAATAACATCCTAACCTTACCTTTTCACATTCATGTTTTCTGAATTATTAATGTATTAATTTTATTCAGTACATATTGCTACAATAGATGTTCTCATATTTTTTTAATTCACATATTTTTTATGAAAACACCTTATTCAAAAATAATCACTACTACCAATTAGTTCTATCACTAACATTTCCAAAGGTGGTGACTCGATTACAAATTTTCTTGATCACACAATAGAAGTAAATTTCGATTGACTATGCATTTACTTTTATTAATCATGATCACATTGAACAGCTTAATTGAGGAGCCTTTAATGTCACTGAGTATTGTGTTAAATACTCGCTCAGTGTATACTTGATCGATTGCTTTACAAATGATTATTTAAAATTCAAGTATTCGTCGAAGTTTTGAGTTGGGTGAATAATTGGTTCGGTTTAAACTTGAATTTTTCTTAATGTCTCCGAGAAGCTTTATCATCCCGTTAAAGGAAATGATTAACTTTTGGAAAAGAAGCGAGAATAAAGTAAATCAGGAAGGGACGACCGTGTCTCCTGAAAAGCAACCTTCGAAATACGAAAGGAACGTTATACATTTTTATTGCGATAATTTCGTTAATCATCCAAGTGCTAATGCGTGCAAGAAGATTAAAGGTTCGTTGGGAAAAACTCTTAAGAGCACAATTGTGGTTCGTTAATAAAGGCGAACGTGCGTTACGGAGATTGGGCTAATTGGAAAACGCGACGCAATTACCGAAATTCGTGGTCTCGTGCGGCTGGACAGCCTGAAAAACGCGTTCTAACGATTCCCATTAGATGTGGTTACCGTGTCACCGATCCTACGTGCTTTTCTTTTCCTGAAAAAAAAACAGAAAGTAAGACTTGAATAGATTGTCCCGGCGCATCCGCCATTTATTACTGATTAAACTTGTTTAGGTACTTTAATACATTTATTATTATACAGTGTGGAATAAAATGATTTACATCTAGTTACCTTTGCATTACCTTTGTAAAAATACGAAAAAAAAGAAAGCCTAACCTCAAAATATTCCAAAATTCCAAATGTGATTTATTGCGAAGGGATGATATGAATGCAAAGTAGAGATTGAAATTAAAAAGGAGCTAACAAAAGCAAGTCACAACTAGTGTTGAAAGTGGCCACCAACGTTTGTTAATTCAATTTAGTACATTGTAACAATTGTCAATTCGATTGATGACATTTATTGACAGAACTAATAGTTCGGCACTTCAAAAAAAAAGTAGAGCGGTACAGGTAATAAATTGCTTCAGTAGGTATAAATCCGAAGAATTATATTTACGAACGTTGGAAACCTTCCCGGCAAACAAGGTTTGTGAACACGTGCACCCCATGAATAGATCGTTAACTTCGTCAAACTAAACAGAAATATTGCGGCTAAAATTGCCTAATTAGGACGTCGTTACAATCAGTTAGTCGGCATTAAAACGTCAGTAGAAATTATTGCTGAATAAAGTGTCAGCACTTATGTTATTAATTCTTGAAGTTTCAGTGTGATAAGCCTATAACAGTGATATTTTTTCAACTCCCACGTTTTTAGTTCACTGACTTTTTAAAATACTGTTTCCTTGAAGAAAGTATATTAAAGTAAAATGGGTGACTGTCGAAAGTTGAGTCACTCATCTGTTGGCAAAGTTTTAAGAGACTTGTATTTGTTTCCGGAACGCTTATGTCCGGACCAGTCCCGAGGGACGTCAGGATACACACAAGTCCCGAGGCGATACATATCCAGACCAAAACTCCTAAACTGAGCAGATTACACTTAAATTTGAATTGAATGATTACTATACAGGGTGATTCTGAAATAAGTTTGGAAAAAAAACCCAGTAATTGTGATGATGAGAAGCAGCCATTGACAAAAAAAATTTCTTATAAAAGTTTTTTCGTTTTCGAGATACAAATGATTGAAAATTTGGTTAAAATTGCTAGTGCGCTGCTGAGTTAAAGGTGATTACCTGATTATCTTGGTAGTTTAGCAACAATAATAATCAAAGGTGCCCGTCAATCACAAACTTAACCTTCCTCCTCTCGATCATTTCCATAGAAACATTTACAAAAAAGTGTGCTTGCACTTACGGCTTTATTGTGGAGTTGATATAACAATGGTTGCTAATGAAGTGAACAAAATCGCAAAAATGTTCCCTATTCATAGGCGTTGGAAATACAAGGATATAGGGTAATTTCCATCTTTTTGATTTCACCTACAAAAGTCATTTACGCAGAATAATTTTGTGTCAAGGATACTCTAATTTTTTTTTCCAAACTTATTTCAGAATCACCCTGTACATGTGTATCTCATCTGATAATACAAAGTTTATAGCTATTTTTTCAAATAATCATATGCTAATACTTAGTAGAATTCTTAAATTCCTTAAATGCTTATAATTTGAAGCATATTTCACCTTTCGCTGACAAGTTCAACCACAAAAGCTTTCCGAAGATAAACAACATAACTTTTCTTAGTACGAGTATAATCTGAATCTACTAAATTTATTAATAACATCTGTCAGTTGGTTGCAATCGCCTTGGCATTTTTGCCATCATTGAGTTTCTTAATATCTTAACGAATTATGTTTTGTATTCAGGGCCGGCGGAAGAGCCGGGCGACCCTGGCGCCCGCCCGGGGCGCCGAGTTTAAGGGGCGCCAAAAAGTGAAATCATGCTTTTAATGAGTAACGAAAAATTGAAATCGTTCTATGGTTAACATTTAGTCGATGACTGAAAAGGGCGACACTTCCAATATAACCAAGCCGGCAGGCCAGATTTCCGTCTTTTTTAGCCAGTTTATTACTGAAAATGTACAGATGGATTTAGTTTACGATGGTGATGCTATAGAAGCCGTCGGCAGGCCAGAATTAGGTCTTTTTACCGTTAGATTTGCATTGAATGTTGTTGGGGAATATTATGTGAACGGTCAGCGGAGTCAAATTGGCGCCCTCTGGATTGACGCCCGCCTGTAATGTAGGCCTTATCTGTATAATCATTATATCTATTATCCTGTTATATCAGTTAAAAAAAAGGTTATTGAAGCTGTTAACGGAAATGCTCTTTAGCTTTTCTGTTTATGAATCGCCGATTGCTGCCAAGACCGACAATTCCGACAAAGTGAAAATTTACCACTTTTTTCATCTGGAGAAAGGGCGAAACTTAAAATATACCGCCACCTTCAATCAGAATCGATCACAGTTAGTTTCTTTGCGTATTGTGTATCCCACTTCTGAATTTATGTACGAGTTTGGTTATAGTAGTTTATTTGACGAGTTTGTGTGAAATTGGGCTTTTTTGGTACGCGCAGGCCTTTTTAAAACGCGAGTGAAACGAGCGTTTTAAAGGCCCACGAGTGCCAAAAAAGGCCCAATTTACACACGAACGAGATGAATTCAACGTTTTTTTGTTCGACGAGCCCCTTAAAGGCTCCAAATCGCTTAAAACCTTTAAAATTAGCTTGACGTTTCGTTTTGACAAGTTGTGACATTTATCAAAATCCGTTCACATAGGAGAAAATTCTCAAATTCTGACAGTGTCGAACAAAAAATACAATTTGAACATTGTTTTAAATCTGTTATTAAAGATTTTGCGGAAGCGAAGGCTGGCAATGTTATTTTTTCCAATGTACAAAAATAATTATAATACCCTATATTATAATTGTTCACGTAAGATGACGAACCTGAGCAGGTAAAAATGCAACCCAAAATACATTTTACAAAGCATTCATTGTGTTTTAGTATTTAAAAATTAAATCAGGAATCCAAGTAGGTATTGTACTGGTTTAAAAGGTCTATCTGTCATTGTATTTTTCCTTCATATTTAGCATTATTTTGAAAATGTTTTCGAACAATGACAGAACCGACATGATCTTATTTACCCATTACTTTTGTGATTTTAATTGCTTATTATTGTTATTAAATCATATTTTATTGAACGAGGTGTTATTCTGTCAGAACTTGACATTCATTAGGCTGACCGTTAAAAGCTTAATAGGGATCGAGATAGCTTTATTAATTGTATTTTGGGTTGCATTTTTACCTGAGGCTCGTCATCTTACGTGAATAGTTCTGTATAATTATGTACAGTTAGTATTTTGTTTTGTACAAATAAAATTGCACTGTAAAATTTATTTGTACTTTTTTTACCCAGATCATATTCTCAAGTGTGGGTAAGGGGGGGCGCCAAAATAGGTACTTGCCCGGCCTATATATTTTTCTTCCGCCGGCCCTGTTTGTATTGGTTCAAAACATAACACGGGGTAAGGGGTTTTGTACAGTCAATAAAAGTCATAACTGAAGATAACAATTTAAGCAACTGTAACAACTAACAACTATGTACAACGACTGCTGTACAAGGTTATTAGGTGATTTTATCTAGACATAGATTTGTAAATATAATTCCCAACAAGATCTCGAGCATGTTTGAATAAAAATTATGAAATATGTATTATGCCTATTTTGTAAAGATTATAATCGTGAATACATTTAATCAAAGTTATAACTCCCATTGAATAACTGAAATTTATTTATATGATTAAATTGCACAAGTAAATAATTTTCTTGTTAAGTTTCATTAATAAATTTAAACCAATCCATTTAATTTATTTTAAGTTTATTAATAAAATTAATGTTATATATTGCAAGCTTGCGTGTTTAATCAATTCAATACAATACAAAAAAAGTTACAGTCTATCAGTAGGATCGGTTTATGGCTGTTTTAGTGCAATATATCATAAAATAATTGGATTTTAAGGTTATGTTATTTTAACGTGTATACGACCTCTAGCGTGCTTTTAACGTTGCGTGAACAAACCACATAAGCTAAGGAAAGTATGTGAAATATTTCAATTTAGGTAAAAGGAACCTAAATTGGCGAATAATTCGGATGTTTACAAAACAGTCAGTTCGCACTATTTTCACCACAACCAAATGTCTGAATAATTCTTTAGTTTGCCTGAAAACACCGAAAACTACTAACATTAAAATTGGTGTAGACACACCCCACAAATAATATCACATTACTTTTTATTGCTGTTTGTAACTTTGGCCTAATTTATTTTTTTCAATCCATATCTTTTTGTTACAATCGACAATATGTATAGATATAAAATCTATATTATATTATATTGTATAACAACTATTATTAATTAACAACTATAATCCAAACAGCAGCAGTTCAAATATGGATTAAAGAGCCAAATTCAAACAAAATTAACAGGTACTATATTTCTAGGCAGTTATATTGAGACACTGGAAGAAGGATATAAACAACCACAAATAAATTATGCTTGTAAATAAACTGTACCTAATCTCCACTAGTTCGAGTTTCATTAGTAAAATGCATCCTTATTTACACTGTTAAAATACATCTGAAATCACAAAGTAACTGAAAATTCGTTTGTAAAACACAATGAGAAATAGCTATTAACATACCTAGCGATGTTATGACTATCATAACTGCCGCAGATGTCGGTTTGAAATCCGAGCTCGTAGAGCGAGGATTTTAAGACATCTAAGGTTGTTATGATTCATAACATCCGCGGTTTGTTCAATAGTTTACCGGTTTCAGAATAAGCCGAAGAGAATTTAAAACAATTAAATCCAAACACACAAATAGATTGAGTTGATCGCGTTTGCATGATATATTCGAGTGTCATAGTTACATTTGGTTGTTTATACAAACAGATATTTTGCAAAATGAGTTTGAATGATAGTGTTTTACCGAAAAACGTCGTAAATGAAGAACAACAAGCTTTAAATAGCTTAATATCGGCCGAAAGGCAGGAGGTACTTATCTGAAATCATAGAGACACTCAAACAAGGGCAGGATCTAAATAAGGTTACAAGTGTAAATGACAGTGATGTTGGCGTATTTTCATGAACTGGTAAGTGCTCATAGTGTTAGTTTCGTAGCGTATTTATCTTTTTGTTTATAGAGTCGAAGAAATATAGCCCCTCTGCCCCTCGTCATTATGGACGTAGGCACTACCCGATGCCCTATGCTATGAAGTGCAGTTCATTTTTACTATGGCAGAGTTCCGTCTATTTAAGTAATTATTGTTGGTTTTAGTTCAGATTGTTTGAATTAATAATGAATAAAGTTAGATATTGTCTTCATTTGTTGATTGTTGTTGACATGTCACTACAGCATAACTGTACTAGTACAGTTATGATTCCATAACTGTACTAGTACAGTTATGACTCACCTACCATCCAACTTTTGTGAATGTAAACCAACGCTTAACTATACTGAAACCGGTAAAAAATGTAACAGGAGAAATTATTTCTTAATTGTAATATTGTAATTGTAAAGTGTGAGAAAGTGAGCTCATCACAACAAAGATATTTTCTCCACGACTATATGCATATCACCCAGTAAAAATACTAAAACCCACGGCTGTCGGCCAATCCATTCCTCGTATTGACATTCTATCGCCCGCAGATCGCCAATCGAATGCGTTTGTAAACAATAAATCGCGCATCGCGTAGCAATCACCAAATGAGGCACAATTTTAATTGTCAAATATTAAAAATCAAATTAAATTCAATTTTCAGAGATTGTTTTTTCTTGGTATAGTGGTGGAGAAAGTCTTCAACTCGCATATAATGGCTATTATTCAATCGGACGATTTCATCACTCGCCTACGGCTCGTGTTGGAATTTTCGTCTTGAATAAAAACCATCATTATATGCTCGTTGAAGAATGTACTATATTCAATAAACTTCATATTATTGAAATATGCCTACAAAAATGAACAAAAATTGACCGATAGAGTATTTGAGATAAACATAAAAACACCCGTCCCCCATACTTCCTATCCTGATAGTATGACTCTAAGATAATGAATGATTAATAATAATATCTAGTAATATCTACAACAAACAATTTTTTGGAAACCAAATAAAATTCAAATTTTATAATGCTCTTCCTTTGCATCTTAAAAACATGGACTTTAAACCCTTCAAACTACATTTAAAGTAATTGCTAACTGAAAATGCATTCTATTCTTTCGAAGAGTTTTATTCATTCACAAATTCCTTATAGATTTTTTGTTTAAATTTTACTTATATCTCTTTATTTTATTGTTGCTTTTTTTTCGGTATTTGTAGACAGTGTGTAAAATTGTATGATTTTTAACACGCAAATATATTATTATTATTATTATTATTATTATGTAGTTAACAAAAAATGATAATAGCTACTATATAGACATACATATGGCCCTTCATTAATTGTTATAATTGATCTAGCCGATATAAAATAAATCCAAAAAAAAAAACATAAATGGCATGTGTTACGTCACACGTTTCCAGAAATGTTGTTTTCAGCAGCCGCCCCTCATCTCTTTTTTATTGATCAAATTATGTAACAATATTTCCGATTTCATGTGTCCACGATCTCAATTGACGTTTATAATATTTAACACTTCGACAGGTTTTCCCCAAGACACAAGTTACACCATTCAATTTTGTAAAATCTACACTATAAATTTGACAAATAGTAAATGTTATTCGTAACAAATGCCTATTTATTTTACACTCATAAAATCTTGTTTGTTACTGATGGGTTGTATGTTGTACAGTCACGTTCAAATAAATCTGAGACAACTGTTGTAACGTAGCTCTCAATTTCACTTGTTCATATAAATCTGGGACAACTTTTTTTTTGGGTTTGAATATTGATTTAAAGCAGTTGATTAATTAACATTTTATTTAAAAAAAATATTTCGGCTAAAACAAGATGACAATAATTGTATAAAGTCAAAAATTACAAAAATATTATCGGTTAAATTTGGTTTTTTACGAAGAGGTTATAAAAATTATGGCGGGGTGAATGACGTTTATTTGTCAAAACCATCTAGGTTAAAGTTCAGTTTGTTTCATATTGAATGATATTGTTTATTTTCCCAATTAAATAGTAGGTAATTATTTACAGAATCGGTTTTTTGGTGGTCAAAACAGGTAACAAAAAAACATTGAAACTCGGACAAATTTGACAGTATTTTAATTTTTCAAAAGAGTGTCCCTGCTTTTAATGTCCACCGATGGTACCTAGTCCTTAATATAAATGTTAAAACAAGTGATCAACACGTAAAATAGTAGTTAAAGAAGACATAATTATTCATCTACTATTAATTAACTTTATATCTTATAATATTGTGATATTTATTCTGCTGAGCTTGCTTCTTTTTCCATTTCTGGACACATGTACCTCCAGAAAAGAAAAAAAATTAACACATTATTCTATTACATTTTTTTGAATAGATGAAAAATCGGCGACGTCATACGGGATTCGCAAAGAAAAGCAATAACGTCAGAAATGTATCAATAAACCAACCAAAAACTCGGTCGACCGTGCAGTAGGATGGCTTGGTGTCATTCGTCATTGTCGTGACCGCCCCCGATACATATAGGTAACAAAGTATCCTCGGCCTGCGCTATATAAATCGGCTATTTGATCTCACGGTCATTTTTATCGGTCAGTTGTAATAGATTTCTGATATGTTCTCGCGTGTTATGCCATTATTCACCGGACGTTCAGTTTCAGGAACCCCTTTTTTGTTAGGCATCTCCTCCATTTTTACTTAATCGGTAAGGGTGAATGATCGACACCTTTGGGCAAATTCGTTATATGTTTACGCTGCCCACGACGTACCTACCTACCCTTCTCATCAGAAAGTCGGTACGTAAATGGGTTATACTGAACGCCCCATAATTTAACGTGTGTCCACGATCTGCGAAAAGAATTTTTAATTCATCACAGAAACATTAATCCTCCAGTCTCGCCGAAATGGTCTGGTGAGAATAATTTGTGTTAGGCGTTACTGCAGATCTGTAAGGTAGGTCGATGCCCGACAAAATCCACTAAAAAATTCATGAGAGTCGGAGTCCACTTCATCGCCAAATTATACCTTATGCACCATCGTACACTATCCGTGCAGACTGTACGCCCATCCCTGAGTCAATCACCTGCATTCCCCGCAACCTACGCAAAACCATCCCTAAAATGCATGGCTTTTAATTGCAAAGCGAATATCATAATATAAATTCCCTCGCCATTCTCGCCAAACTAAGCTTTGAGCTCGGTTAACACCCGGCAGGATCGATACTTTTATTTATAAAACTTGAGATTAAACTTTGAACAAATAGCAGAAACCTAAAAAATCAGTCTTACAAGTAATTTATGAAATTAAGAAAAGTAATTACAAATATCAAAAAGAATTGCCTTAATTTGCCGATAGCAGCAACACAAATAAATAGAAAAAGTTATAAATAAATATACCTACCCGTAAATATTGGACAAATTATAGGAATTTATAAAACAGGGGATAAAACCGACATGTTCACTTTCAGGCCTATCAACCAAACTTAGGTATGCGTAAAAATTATGGAAAGGATCATTACGAGACGTCTGTATTTTTTTTTTTTTTTTTGAGTACGTATTGGCTCCACGTACTCCTCCGGAGGTGCAGAGTACGAGTATCTTCCGCTGTAAGATTTTTGTTAACCCCTTCGACGTCCAAATATTTTTACCCTTATTAAAATTTTACAATCATCTTCTCGTAGAATACGCTGTTGTCATTTTTTCCACAGTACTTTTAATAGATATTCAGTTGATTGCGAGAGATATTCAATGCTATGAGAACAATGTTACTTCGTATTCGTCATCGTACATACATATTAAGAGTAATTGAATATACTAGAACTACCAAAACTGAGTGATCAATTTTTTGATAAAAATTATTCAACAGTATTCTGATTATCCCAATGAACCTAGTGAATTGCCACTGTCATTTCAACAGTTATTCAACAGTGAAACTCAAAGAATTTAAGAAAAGAATTTACATACAGTCTGAGTCTATACAACGAAAATGTAGTAAAACAGTGAATACGCGCTTAAAATTCTGTAACGGCCATAATAAAAGTTCTCATAAAACAGGAAATTACCTATTTAACATTTGACAACTCGTAAGATTTATAGAGTTAAATCTAATGTACAACAAATATGTTTTTTTACTATCTAGGAAATAAATCATAGTTTTTAGTCAACATCTTGTGAATCTTGAGGATGAGTATTTTAAAGTTGTTTAGTACTTTAGCAGAAACAATTATGATTTATATTTAAATGTGATAAGTTACTTCTATTAAATAAGTATTTTTACTTTTAATTCTTATGAATAAATAACATATTAAATATTCATTATTATTATTTAATAGCTATTAAGACAACAAGTGTTTTATAGACGATTTAAAAATCGAGATCGTAGTTTAAATCAGAACGACCGCAGGGAGCGAGGATTTAATAGATGGAGATTTTTAAACTATAAAACACGCGTTGTCTTCAAGATTTTTTCTAACACTAACATCTTATCAGAAATTTTAATAAATTTAGAAATTACTCGAGGCGCGTCACAATACACAAAATGCGGAGGTTGCCGTGGGTACTATGGTAATAATATCAACAAATTTGGAAAAAAAAAAACAATTTTCATCGTTGAAATGTGCCAAAACGTTCCAGAAGAAATAAGAAAAAAGGGGTAATTTGTTACCAATCAAGTCTAAAAGTGCATACGAAAAGGTGTATGTTTCGTTTCAAGGCCGGAACAATAAAAAAAAAGCATCACGGAGGTTACGGAAGATGTCATTTTGGCTTTTCTTAATATGGGGTAAGTGTGTAGAACTTCATTAAAAGTTCATTCACACTACGGCAAGAATCATTTGAAGAAAATGTAAAGATTGCCAGTTTTCGATGGCCGGGCACTTGCATTGGATGAAACAGCAGAAGTTAAAGAAGAAGATGTTAGGAACAAGAGCACGAAGCTAATGTGGCAGTTCCAATTCAATCATTGTACTTTTCACTTTTGTGATAATTACTGTAAAAATGATGAATAAAACGTTACTTGAATAATATGTGTGAGCGTATTTTATGACTCTATAAGATACGTTGCTATTGACGACGTGTCTTATAGAGAAAAGCGTATTTTATGGGAAACATAAGGTGTGAGCTCAAATGCACCATGGAAACAGTATAAGATATTAGTGTTAGAAAATAGCTATTAAGACAACAAGGGTTTTATAGACGATTTAAAAATCGAGATCGTAGTTTAAATCAGAGCGACCGCAGGGAGCGAGGATTTAATAGATCGAGATTTTTAAACTATAAAACACGCGTTGTCTTCAAGATTTTTTCTAACACTAACATCTTATCAGAAATTTTAATAAATTCAGAAATTATTCGAGGCACGTCACAATACACAAAATGCGGAGGTTGCCGTGGGTACTATGGTAATAATATCAACAAATTTGGAAAAAAACAATTTTCATCGTTGAAATGTGCCAAAACGTTCCAGAAGAAATAAGAAAAAAGGGGCAATTTGTTACCAATGAAGTCTAAAAGTGCATACGCAAAGGTGTATGTTTCGTTTCAAGGCCGGAACAATAAAAAAAAGCATCACGGAGGTAACGGAAGATGTCATTTTGGCTTTTCTTGATATGGGGTAAGCGTGTAGAACTTCATTAAAAGTTAATTCACACTACGGCAAGAATCATTTGAAGAAAATGTAAAGATTGCCATTTTCGATGGCCGGGCACTTGCATTGGATGAAACAGCAGAAGTTAAAGAAGAAGATGTTATGAACAAGAGCACGAAGCTAATATGGTAATTCCAATTCAATAATTATTGTACTTTTCACTTTTGTGATAATTACTGTAAAAATGATGAATAAAATGTTACTTGAATGATGTGTGTGAGCGTATTTTATGACTCTATAAGATACGTTGCTATTGACGACGTGTCTTATAGAGACAAGCGAATTTTATGGGAAACATAAGGTGTGAGCTCAAATGCACCATGGAAACAGTATAAGATATTAGTGTTAGAAAAAAATATTAATTATACGTAATTCACCTACATATTTGTTTACAATAATTCTATCTGATTGGTCAGGAAAATTTAAAAAGATATTTAAGTGACAGAGGCGCTAAAATCTTACATACTACGAATATAACAATTTTTTTAAGTCTATTTTCGTGAATTAAATTTTCAAAAGAAAGCATAATTAAAAAAGTATTGTTTCTCAATTGTTATTAAACAGAGTATCAGAAGTATCGTGTGGTGTAACAATATACTGTCAGCGGCCAATTGCTGTTTGTTTTGCTCGTTTTCACCCGAGAACGTATAAAAAACTGAAATTAACTAAAGAAAATATTTCCGATAGACCCATTTCTTCTGTACCTTGCTATTGCTTTATCTTCTTAAAGTATCGTTTATAACATTTCAACATGTTGGTTTCAAATATAGGATTATTATATCATGTATTTTGGATTATCTCCTTACTTTAAAGACTAAATTGTTCTTCATTTATTTACTATATTTACTATGTATAACAAACACAAAACACAGTAAATGATTAGAATTTGATCATTGATGGAACCTAAAAATCAACACACAATGGAAAGCGGGGTAAGATGGAGTAAAGGGGTACCCGTAATATCATACAATTCAAGGGCACCATTTGCAGTTGGTTGCCCACATTAGATTTAGTGTCCCCACCGCCCTAATTGTAAGTCATATAAACGCCATGAAAACAGGAGGTTTCATTGCACTAAAAATAGCATTTTGCGCCCGTTCGTTACTATTTTCGCTCTTTTTGTTATGAGTGGTAAGGTTATCAAAATACATATAAAGTTTGAAGATGATCACAGGTATCTGTAATACACACTACAGTAAGGTAAGAACTTGTTAAAGTATGTTTTGTAAATATTGCGTTTTGAGTTTGAGAAGACCTGTGGCAGCAACATGGAGTAATAACTGTAACATGTCACTATGAAATAATAAATAAAAGAAAAAACAAATAAAAATCGCACTTTGCTTTCAAAACCCACACAAATTTTGGATGTGCGTACAGCCTCGCAACGTTAGACAAACTAGTAGATTAAAGGCGGCCTTACACCAAGGAAACAGTTGGCAATATGTTGCCGGCAACATTTTTTAGTGATGACCGGCAACATTACTAAAAAATGTTGCAGGCAACATGTTGTCAATTGTTGCCTTGGTGTAAGGCCGACTTAATGTAGACAGCAAAGAATACAGGATAGAGGGGAAGCAGAAATATAAGTGTAAGTGACGACCTCTGGTGTTTGTGGCTCGTAACTATTCAGTTCGCCGGCTGCTGAGGGGAAACGAGGGAGAAACGGGAGGAACAGTTTGTTCATTATTTTTAGGAGCCTCACACACTAGAGGTGCTGAAACTCGTATTCCTATACCATCGAGCGATCAAATTAATGTGTAATCGAGTCATCCATGGATTTGAATTCGTATGTCTTTTGCGATTGATATGTCGAGATCTAACCTGCGTTTCAAGCTGTATTTATTGGAGCGTGGAGTTCAAGTAACGACATACGATTTCGGATTCATGGATAACTCGATTACAAATTAATTTGATCGCTCTTTATAATTTCACATTGGCTCTTATGGGTTGCTTTTCCTCTATCCTGTACTCTCTGGTAGACAGATTTCCACTACCACTGATATCGCCACCTACCGGCGATACTAGCCTCACTCATGTTATGAGGCTTGCGGCACATTCAACTATGTCACCAACGCCTACTGCGATGGGACATCATTTATAATGACCTGTATATCTTCTGAGAACAGCAAAAAAATAAGTTGTCAAATCTGTCGTAAATGTAGAAAATGGAGCAGGAGTTAAAGACGTTGATGACGAAACTACACATGTCTGTCCATTCAGCAAACACGACAAATATTATGAATGATTGGTAGTCAGAAATTGTTTAATAAATAAATATTGTTCATGATCTTAGAAACGAGTGCCAAAAAAGGCGCAATTTACACACGAACGAGTTGAATACAACGTTTTTTTGTTCGACGAGCCCCTTAAAGGCTCCAAATCACTTAAAACCGTTAAAATTAGCTTGACGTTTTGTTTTGACAAGTTGTGACATTTATCAAAATCCGTTCACATAGGAGAAAATTCTCAAATTCTGACAGTGTCGAACAAAAAAAATATTTAATGTTTAGCATTTGAAACCTTAGGCCCTTGGTGCAAAGAAGCCATCGATTTCATTAATGTCATCGGAAACCGACTTATCGCGGAATCAGGCGATTCAAAATCAAAGAAATTCCTTTTCGAGAGGATTTCCCTTGCCATTCAACGTGGAAACGCTGCAAGCATTCGGGGCACTTTTCCAGATTCCGCAATATTATCGGAAATTTTTGTATTATAAAACAAAAATGTTTATGTAATTATGTTATAATATAATTTATTTATTTAAATTAATTATTAAATTATTATTATTATTAAAGATTTTTCTTCAAATTAAGTACCCAATATCTACGTTTTTCGCTCTTCAAGCTCACGGGTAAACTTTTTCTTACGTGACTAATATCGCACATTCCACACTCGTATAATAAATAACTATTATCTATGCACACAATTTAGATATTTCAATAGAAAATTCACGGACTGGGTTACAAAGAAGTATGATTAACAACAAATTATTCAGTTTGAATTTCATATTTGGGGATTAAACTTGAAACTAATTTTAATTGTTCCAAAAACACGCAGATCACTTTATCAAAAGTGACTTCTTCTGAAAAATACAATACAAAATAAAAAGTGTTTGCTCTTTGTAACTCAATCCGTGGACATACTGTATATAAAAATAAGGTGTGTACCTCAGAAAATAACCGCCAACTTAAAATTCGCTGTCGTCCCCAACGTCCGTAGGTTTACACGATCCTTAGAACTCGATAATTGTATGACAGGATAAGTAAAGGATGACGGCGGTTACGCCTGACCGAATTCAGTACTATCTGTGCTACTGCTGCTGACTTTGCTGGCCACTATCTACGGTCCTCTACTCATATTGATCTCGATCGGACGTGCAGCAAGCTCAGCATTTCTTGAAACTAAGAAAAAATGGGACAGGCCTAGCTTCACCATTCGACGTTTGATTTAACGTTGGCTTCTAATTTTTATGAGTTCCAATTAATGTCATAAAAGATTATGAACAAAGTTGGCAATAAAGTATTTCGACTATTTCCGTACGAAAGAACGAACTGAACTATTTTTAATGCTGTAAGTTGGGCAAAACTTTGAACCCCGACAAATAAATCGTCCTATACTCTCAACAACTCAATTCAGAAGATGTGTTTACACCGTTATGTATACATTGAGTTTTGTTTTTTGATTCCACATAAAATGGAATATTTCACTTCGAAAAAGCCACTCTTGTAAAAGCAGGCAAAGTGTTATACATTTATTTGAGTTCATCGACCATACCCGAATGCTAAAAGTTAATTTTTGAAGTACATGTATATCTAGAAAATGCCACTACAATTTTCCAGCTTTAAAATCTATTGCTTTTTAAAAGTTTTAAATTATTTTCATGGTATAGACATTGCAAATCGCAATTTTTTGTCGATTTGTTATTTAATGACAAAAACCACCGGTTTTGTATGTATAATGTTCAGTTAATTTTCTTTTTTCCAAAAAATGTACAATAAGTGTAATGTGTCCGCCTATATTTTAGGGTTTATTCTATATTAAGCCTAAGAAGTTTCCACCAAAAATAAATTTGTTTGGAAATTTTGCTGCACTTCATTACAAGAACATGGAATGTTTGTTGAGAAGTTTTGCACAAATAAATATATTCAACATGTTTAAAGGAAACTGGTCCTCCAGGATTGTTACGATTCTGAATCTACGGTAAAACCAGGAATATTTTAGCAATTAAATGCGAGAGCTTGATTACGACTGTGTTCGACAATTCGTCGCACAGTCGCTTCCAACTTCTGTAATGTACGTAATATTTTATTACCCAGACAGTATGTATATGCAAGAACTATAATAAACAGGGACATCCCGAATGTAGGATAACTTTGTCTGTACCACAAAAGCAATCACAAAAGATTCCCTTTTACTGACTTTATTTTCAACTGAAGTAATTTCTAAGAAAATCTATAAATGCACTAGATGTATGTAGCCTCAATATTACAAAAAGTTGAAAGAAAAACTAAAAACAAAACATCGCAGAATAAATTCATCGTCGAATATAACACTGATTTTTAAAAATTAAATCATTCTGCCACATTTGTTACAATTTGTCAGAAACATAAATCAAAATGCGTCTTATGAATAATCGTAATCTCAAACATTAAAGATGAAAGATTGAGTACAAAGCTCTAAATTATAAGGGTACTACTCCCTGGGCAAAAAAAACCCGGACACTTAAAAAAAGTGTTTTTTTTTTAATGTACCTTACATTAGAAGCGAGATACACATTTTTTCCAATTCTCTAATCAGTTTTACACAAGTTGATTGTTTTTAAATGTATCTAGGTGCTTTTTACTAGGAACAACGGTGAGCTTTGCAGAAAGTGACACTTTTTGTCATTTTGCAGCAATATATTTTTGCGTTTATTATGATTACTTTAAACATTTTGTTTAAATCGTTTAAATCCTTGAATAAAGATGGTCGCAGCATATGGTACAGGTACGGTCGGTGGACAAATAAAACTGGGACACTTAAAATTCAATCTATGCAAATCAGACCATTGAATTGTCAGTATATTTGTCAGTGTCTATATAATATGTCATACCAAAGTTAACCTATTTGTAATAAAGCCGTAATTAAACGATGCAAATTTGTAATTTTGACTTATGTGATTGTCATTTTTGTCCCAGTTTTATTTGTCCATCGACTGTACATTCCAAATTTGTTGTATATTGCTAAAAGTAGCGTTCATGACGCCCTTGCAAGGTACCGTCAGACTGGACAATACAGTTTTTCAATTCTCCTTCTGACATTATAAGTAACCTGACCTGACGCTTTAGCATCAGTCTAATTGAAGTCTAGACACACTGTGTGTTTCTTATCTTATGGTTAGACTTTCTTTCAATTATTTTCCGTTACTTTTTCAAACGCGATATTTCAATAGTCGTTTTTCAATGTTTCTGATTTCTTTCGCTTGTACTCTTTGCTCATTTCTGCAAGCTCCTGAGATGTCAATCATTCTATTTTCGTACATCATGTTCGTATTAAAAGGTAACGTAAGGAACGAGAAATAGATCAGGCTCATTTAAAACTTTCCTGAATCCGTATCTGTGTCGCAAGCGGAAGCATCGACACAGCTCTCGGAATTACCAAAAGAAACGTTTTAGGTACATGGTTGGATCGAGAAAAAAGGGGACAACACACTGCACATAGTCAATGAAAGATAGTTTTTAGTGAACGATGAGGGCGCAGGAGAGTCCGGTGATAGTAACATAGTGTTCATATTGGGCATGGATTTATTAGTACTGGATACGGCAATACCCTATAAACGTATGTCGACTTTGAAAAAACATATCACAGACTTCGGTACCTTCCCCCATTTCATTCTAACCTGTATTAAAATATGTTTCTCTCTGTTATTACAATACGTATGTCGTTTTGATGTTTCGAAAATGTCAATTTTGAAGTTTGAAATTAATTCAAAAATCCGAACCTGTGGTCTGAACTGTCATAAAACTTGATGTTTTAATTTCTAACATTATTCCTGCATTCGTAAAATAGAATAATTGCAATAATGAAAACAAGTCTTATCTTTTCACTGGTATGTACCTAAAATAGACGATTCTTTACAAATACCGAAGACCTGGGTGAAAGAATGATTTCAGTTTTTTTCCAAAAGAAACCTTCTTAAGAAACAAATGGATATCAGTGTGGAAGAGACAATCAAAGTTGCAAACGATGCGGTTATTTGTTCAAAACATTTTCGGAATTCTGATTAGGATGAATGTAAAAAACCATGCAAAATTTTAAAAAGGGTTTGTATAGGTATCTTCACAATACCTGAATTTTCCTACCATACCTAATGCCCCCTTTAATCTCAATTTCGCAGAAGAACATTGTAGTGGCAACAAAGGTAGAGCGTATAAAACTTAAATATTTAATTTCTCTTTCATAACTTACTTACCTATTTTTAAAAATTGTTAGAAAATAAAACGACGGCTACTCAATCAGTAGGTTCGAGATATAATGCAGATGTAACAGTAGAGCATTTTAATAGCCCTCGAAAAGCAAAACGACATGTAAATATGATCCAACAATATGTTGACGAGCAAAGGGAAATACACTACAAATGTAAGAAAACTGCGAAAGCTCTAAACAAAAACAAGATAAGAAGTAAACTTAACAAAGTTGTATTATTTAATAATGAATAAATATAAGAATCTGTTACGATTAATATTTATTGAAGGAAGCAACTCTCTTCACCTTTGTAGTCCAAACCTGGATTTCCTTTTGTGAAATCTTTACCAACAGCATTGTCAGTGTTTCACATTAGAGTGAAAAATACCTGGCTTTAGAAGAATTAGTCATTCTTAATATGTTTAAGTTCTAAAACAATAATACTTGATAGAGTTAACGGTTCAAATACTCCCGAATTATGCAAACTTCAGAGAAACAGATTAGAAAAAAGATGACACGAATGACAGGAGAGTAATAAATAATTGATAGATTGAGAATTTAAACCAATCAGAGTTGGGGGACTCGCTAAAGGATAGTGCTAATACCCAGATAATGCGTTGAGAGCGACAGAAATAGATGGTACGTCTTGTTCAACTATGATGGCTGTACACCGTATCCAGTACTAATAAATCCATGATATTGGGTGACTCAAAATCATTGTGGATAAATATGACAACTATGTAGGAAAATTTATGTGGCAACTGTGTGGGTAGGATAGAGTTGACATTTCTTTGACAGTTCATAGTCGCGCAATTTTGAAACTTGTCAAATCAATGCGCAATGGCATAAAAAAAAATCAAATGCACGCTTACGAAATGAATACAAATGTCAACTCTACCCCACCCACACACTTGCCACATAAATTTTCGTACATAGTTGCCATACTTATCCACAATCATTTTGAATCACCCAATATAATATTGATTTAGTGTTTAAATGTTAATTGTTATAATTTTCATCAAGTTTCTTTAAATCAATCGATTCCACAATAAGAAGACGTTACGCTGGTCTCAGAAGAGTAGTATTTAGGAAACTTTAGAAGGAAAAAATGTTTTACAACATTCTAGGCGACGAATGTCCCGATATTAGACAAATAGACAGAAACATGAAAATGATTCAAGAATAAATTTGACTGTTGTCTAAAGAAGATCAAGAGAAACAAAGAAAAATAGAAAAATGACAACAAGAAGAACAGACAAAGCTCCTAAAACATTAAAAGAATCGATGATAAAAGGTAAAGAAATACGAGAAGAGTGAGGAAAATGGAAGAAAGAAAAACAAAAAATAAACATCAACCATTTAAAAAGGCTACAATACTCGTATGTCCAGGTGAATTTAAAAACAAAGTGAAGAAAACGGAAAGACGACGATTAAAGAGAACAACTCCTCTGTAAGCTGACATCGAAGCTACAACGCAGAAGATGAATCGATGGCCAAACACCGTGGTCGATGTGTAGAAGACAATTCGAATCTGTCACAGAAGTGAACAACTGAACTGATGCAAAACTCTCAAAGTGCTACCTACACACAATACCGAAGCAAGAACAGAGGAGCTTAGTGGTTTCGAATGCCAGTTCGATATTTTCGTTCACGGGGCACGTACAGATTCGGGAAAGCTTTAGACACGCGTGGTCTACCCCTGGTTCATTACAATATATTATAAATATTATACAGATAGGTCGATTTTATTTCGAAAAATACCATCATGTGGCGTGCAATTTGTTTAAATAAGGTCATTGGTTTTTGCTCAATGACGTCGTCACCAATTTTTTTAAATGACAATCCCCATTTTATTCTTCTCTTTCTTATAGACCTTCCTACGAGCTAAATGAAAAAAAATTGTTACCTTACATAACAATTTTTTTGAGAAAATAACAAATTTTACTTCAAAAAATTTAATTTAATTTTTACTGTAAAAATTTTAATTGAGCTCAAACAAGAACAAATCAACACCTAAGGTTAACAATAAAATTTAACGCTTATGTATAAATTGCCTCCCGCCAACCACGTGGCACTCAACGACACTAATGTAAACATTGTACACTGCGCTCAATAGTGTCAGGGCTGATTTGTTCCATTTCAGGACGAATTCTCTGCCGTAAATGTTCTAAATTATTTGGTCTATTAAAATAAACCCTCGATTTTAAATAACCCAATTGAAAAACAATTTTACGTTAAAAATTAAATTAAATTTTTTGAAGTAAAATTTGTCTTTTCTCAAAAAAATTGTTATGTTAGGTAACAATTTTTTTTTATTCATCGTTTAGGTAGTAGGAAGGTCTATCAAGAAGAGAAGAAAAAAGTGGAGGTTGTCAGTTAAAAAACCAATGATGACATTCTTGTGCAAAAATATATGACGTCATAAGTAACATTTTTATGTCGTAAGGTGCCTAATTAAAAAATAAAATTGACCTACCCGAGTGTTTTGCTTGAAAACATTAAATAACGCAATTATAAATTTTGTTCCTTACTTTATCACCACACTGTATTCACTCTGCCAAATTTTTATTAAGCTAGAAGTCCTTGCAAATAATAATTTATCATTATATTATATTAGTGTATCATTTACTAATATTTTTTTATTTTCAAAAAACGATTTTAGAACCAAATAAATTTTCTACTTAGGATATTTGTATAACCAGTGGTGACAGAATTTTAGAAAATGCAGAAGTATACTTAGTATTCTGCCTAATTTGTTAACAGATGCTTGGCATTACTTTTTCGCATTTTTCACATTCACCTTTCCTTATGTTTTATATTTAACTGATCATTATGTTTTTTATTAAACTATTAACGTTCTTTGTCTCTTCTACTCCAGATAAAATTAGAGGGTATAATGGAATTATTACAATACGATATTACAATTTAAGTCAAAATTGAATATTTTTCGACGAGGACTTTACATCGACGCTTAACATGATTTATTACGAATTGCAGAGCACAGATATTACATGAAGAATGAATTTACAAGCACCATCTGCCAAAATTTTAAATTTTACAACACATTTTGAAAAATAAAAAAATAAAAAATTCTGGAGGATTTGTTGTTCGCGCGTAGGTACCGGAATTTAGGAGAGGCAAGTCCATGTGAGGACACACACGATGATGATTCCGGACGATTCCGGGTAGCCGCGACCGCAGCGCCATGCTGATAGATGACCACCAACGGACTTTACAGCATTTTATTTATTGCTCATTTCATTTGGGCCCCCTCCGCCATTCGTGATGAATGTTCGGCCATGTATTACCGTGTCACTGCAACAGTGGACAGCTTTATTGGCAGGTCCCAACCAATGTTCCCAACTTTAAAGCTGAATTTATTCCGAACGGATTGCTCCGTTCACAGCGAACAGATGTGATTGCAGTCATGTAGACTTGTAATTAACGATTTTGCGCGTACCTCTAATACATTCCATCTTCGGTCGACGCCACTGACGTCTCCATAACCGTCTTATTCGCACCAAGAAGATGTTTGTGCATATTTTGCATTCTTCTTCTAACATTCATTTCTCAAACGTTAACTCTATATAAAGATGGAGAGTCGATTGAAATCGCACCACTCGTGTAAAAGCGTAAGATTTAAACAGCGGATCCGTGATTCGTTACCTGTATAGTGCGTTCACAATCGACAGTTCAACGTCTACTTCGACGCCAAATTTAAAAAAACACCCGTTATGTGTTCGTATTTAAAAATAAATAATTTGTCAGTTTAGCCTTGAAGTCTTGGGCCCTTTTGTAGCCTATTCGCAACCATTTAATTTGGTGTAGGAATAATTAAAATCCTCGGATAAATAAAGGAGTTATGGACTCGTCTTCTTTTTTAGGGACACCTGTATATGCCTGTTTCCATTCGGGGAACAGAAATGATACCACAAAGGTGTTCACCTCTAAACCAAAAAAATTAGAAATCTAACTACATATATTGACACTTACACCGTGACAATTGTCACTCGAAATACTTAGTCGCTTTAATAGGTTGCCAAACGCCACTTAATTCAGTCGTCAGGGAAGTTTAAAGTGGTTTTAAAGTAAAACTGCAAGGATCATAATAAGAATCGATAATAATTTGTTATAATAAAAAACAATCAATTATTATTACTTAAATATGTAAAACAGTAAATTGCTTGAGGATAAATTACAAAAATAACCTCCTGTTTGTAATCAAAATAATAAATAACAAAATAAACCCAAAAATTTTGAATTATAACAATTCAAAAATTGTTGTATTGAACATATCAATCATGAATCTCTAAAAATACAATTGGAACTATCTACAATGTCGTATAATGGTTATTTTTAAATTTACTGTCAACTAACTTTCAAAGTGTAGATTTCAACAAAAATGTTACGCCAAACAAAGCATTTATTAAGAATAATGTTACTACATAACAATTAAATAAAGCAGACTACAACAAATAATAGGTTTTAATCGAAATTTTATGGGATCATTTTTTACACATCAAGGAATATATTGGCAAACTGAAGCGGTCTAAAATCAATAGTGTGATGGAGGGTGCAATTGTGGGCTTTTGCAAGTGCAATAGCTCTAGCTGCTCCCTCAAGCTGCCGCCATCCGGGACCACTTAGGGCGTAGATTGGGTCGACGAGAGGCACTGGACCATTGAAAATGCAATTTTGCCTACGTGATAAGGCACAATATTTTTTTAAGCTTTCTAAGTGGACATTAAAAAAAGAAATAAAGAAATAATTGTTTACGGCGTTGACAGTAAGACATATACATAAACAGCATACAATGTAGACCTGTACATAATTAAAGTAATAAGGCAGTTACAAGCCATTCTTTTACACGGAGGACAATGAATGTGTGATATGATTCCGTTCAATGGAGCTCAAGACATGATACTTAACTCATGTTTCATGTATTTGCCATTGTACTGGTTAAGTAGCTTGACATTTCAATAGCAAAATAGAACGTATAAATTCAATTTTAATGGAAACTACATACTGTAAAAAGCGAAATGTTCCAGACACAAATTAAATTGATTAATTGCAACCTTTGTCTGTCTCGGACTCAGATATTTAAAATGAATAATACGATCGGCAAGCTCGAAGCTAAGTAAGTGGTACAAAATACTTAATGCTGTACTCGGATTTAACAAAGCAATATTAATTTCGACCACGACGTTAAAATCGTCAAAGTTTGTACATTTGTCATCTGTATATTACAATTTCATAATATTGAGTTCAGTCTGAGTGCATATTGTTGAAGTTTTGTTTCGTTTTGTATTCCCTATAAAATTAATCCTAGCTCCTCTGTCATAAAGAATTACAAAAGTTTCTTTCAAAGTCATTCCAGTTTTATTTATGGAAGCCACAGATCATACAACTTACCCGACTGAATAAACAATGATTTCGTTCGATTTGGTGATTTAGCGTAAGGTGATTTCGGCGGGAACAGTAGGAGAGTACCTACTTAATATTAGCACATTCCTTCATATTAAATATTATACTCTTAATTAAAATCAATAGCTTTTCTGGTTCATGATTCAAACAAATTTCGTTTTTTATTTCTAGAGATTTGAAAATGGAAAATGTGATACTGAATTCAACACAGACCCAAATAAAAATTGTTGATTTTGGGCTGAGCAACGTGTGGACCAACGAAAATCCCCTCCGAACACATTGTGGCTCCCCAGAGTACGCCGCCCCAGAGCTTTTCATTGCCGGCAAAGAGTATGGACCGGAAGTCGATCTCTGGAGTCTGTTAGTGAATCAATCATCAAAATCCGTTGCTTCTCGGACACGTTTTGAACGATTAAACGTGCCTTGTATTTTAAAACAGTTTTACATTGTTCTTGTCTCGCTTAACTAAACTGATTTTAACGAACATTTGTAAACTAAATTAATTTATGCGTCAAACAACTTAATTAAGAGTATATTTAAACGAGTTTATTTACAGGGGAATAATTTTTTATGGAATGGTAGTAGGACAGCTTCCTTTTGTTGGCGGTCGGAAAAATCAATTATCATCTCAAGAACGCCGAAAGAGACTTGTAGCGCAAATCAACAAAGGACTGGGTGCATCTCAGCGTCAAGCCATAGCTCCACTCTCTCCAGAATTTCGAACAATGTTGACAAAACTTCTTACAGCAGATCCAACCAAAAGAATTTCTACTAAAGAACTTCTCGTTCACCCATGGATTACCGAGAAGGGTAGAAAATGTGTGCAAATGCACCCCCTTAAAATTCTAAATAACGAAACTCAAAAGAAAGTTAACTATTACCTAATATAAGTCTGCTGAAATTCTGAGTTACTCTATTTTTAGTTAATACAACAACTGAGTGATCTGTTTCAAGTTGAACAAAATACCATTACAACCGAAATCTCTAAAAATCCGTATGGAAGGTTAGGTGGCATGTACAATATATTAACTTATAAACATGTTACCGAACAATTTAATCCTGATCACATTGCACCTACTGTTAGTCGTAATAAAACAGAGTCATCCCCTATTAAAATTATATCTAAACCAAAATCAGCAACCCTGGCAAAATCTCAGCATACGCTTTATAACCAGTGTATCGTTCTATTGAATAAAGTCTCAAAGCAGCAGATTGAGACAAGAGCCAAAACTGCGAATCCAGCTTTACTGCTGTCTAAAAATGTTACTAGACTTTCTCGATCGAAAATTGATCACTTGCAATCTAAACCAACTTCAGCAAAACCTCATTATTCCAAAACTAATTCCATAGTTATAAACAGGAAGATTCAAGAGAACTCTACACCAACCTCAACAACAATTAGAAAGTATAAAATTCAATACACTTATCCAACCAAACGTTACTCTTACATTTACAGAACGACCTCATCAAAACTTCAGATTACTGAAAGTAAACAAAATACTGCTTCAAACGCACGACGTCCTTATACAACAGGAGCAACACGTACCATTCCAAGACCACTAAAAAGAAGCAGGTAAATTATCAGAATGTTATTAAATTATCTTGAAGAATGAATATTAGTGTGTCAGCAGCAATGCCCATGATGTCCAAACCAAACAACCGAGAATTTCAACGACACCAAATATGCTTGAATCCAGCGGGAATGGGAGACGGAACCTGCACCAAAAAAAAAACATCCAATGGTCAGTAAATGAGTCTTAATAACCTGTATAGTTTATCAATTTTTTTAGCTGCTTTTCAAAAAGTACGAGGAAAGGGTCCCCTAGCCAATGAACCTATAGCAAGATCTATTGCAGGATATTTAATCAAAAATGTTCCAGACTATATGTTCAACGTAAGTCTAATGTGTTGGGCACATATTCAAAATAAAAAATATATCTTTCAGTTGCAAATGATGCGAAAATAATGACGTTGAAGATTCTATCGCTTTTCGCGCATCTTAATGTAGGTAAAATGTATTCTCCCTACAATGTGAAAAAAATTCATAAATAAAATACTGTAATTATATATGTATCTATTTTCCTTTTTTCGTAACCGACGAAAACTCACTTTTGCTTCGAAGAAAACCTACTGTCTTTTCTTCAAAAATGTAAAAATAGTATATTATGTTATGAGGAGCAAAAATGAAGTTTTATGTGCTGCGGCTGGTAGATTGGCTGCCGAACGCAGTGAGGCGGACAAACCAGCCAAAGCACATAAAACCATTTTTACTCCGAATAACATATACTATTTTTTCTTCAAACCTTCATAACAAATTATTTAAGACATGTTAAGAAACCAGGTAGGAATTTCAAATGATTTAGCTAGTTTACTTTACTGCCGCTCATCAGCGGAGATAATAACTTCACGGACGCCCTCAGCGGAGATAATAAATTTATCTGCCGCTCTCAGCGGAGATAATAACTTTATCTGCCGCTCGTCAGCTCGTTAGATGCCATGACAATGAAGTGACACTTTAGCATTATCAATGCAGCAGGATAATGTCATAATTTACGGACGTTTGAAGAAAAATAAAATTATATGAGACCAATAAAGTTCCTGCTTCTCATAAAATTACTCATTTACTTACAGTGGACGGTCGGCGTGCAAAGTGTTATCCTACTTATCATAAATCAATATATGTATGTCCTATTGCAGGCATAAAAAGTGGGACATCAAATTTCTGTTACTTTTGAAAAATTCGATGTAGTTCAAGCTTTAATGTCATTTTGCCTTTGATTATTGTCATTAGTAATATCCCGAGTGCATGTGTATTAGGAGGACTATTTTCCGAATAATATTTACCCAAAAATGTTATCTTTATGAAAAAGTAGCAAGCAAAAATAAAATTCGGTATTTGGACCACAAAGTTTTTATTAAGAAGAATTACCGGAAAATGCACTCGCGCAAATTATCGCCTAATTTGGCTCTGAATGGATGATTTTTGAAAATTTAAGCGATTTGATTAGCTTAAATATTGTGAGGGAAATAGTCATTTGTAATACCACGAGTAGTCCAAATTATGTCGATTATTTTTCAAACTGGTCACGAATTATCAATTGTGCTTGGGAATGAATCCACGAGTGCGTCAGCACGAGTGAGATTCCCAGGCACAATTGAATGAGTGAAACTAGTTTGAAAAATAGTCTACATAATTTGGACTACGAGTTTTATTCGGAGGACTATTCCATGAACCAACTTTGGCAATTTGGCAGCAAATCGGAAGAAGAAATTAACGCAGAAATCGAAGAAAATGTTTCCAACAACACAAAAAAGACACGTGAGTCCATTTGGAAGTAATTCTCAAGGCTGCATTCATTTGTTAAAAATTTAAAGCTGGGTTCACTAGTGGTATAACCGATACAATTTGCACTAGCCCATTTCATTTTCTTAGTTACCAATCAAATAGGTTGTTAAGACGATCTGATTTACACAGTAAAAATTTCTGACATTCGAATTGTCTTAATGACATTTTATTTTTTGTGGACTTGACAGCAAAATTCTAACCTTAACTTTTTTACGTGGCAAATGTGATGAAAAAGTATACAGATCGAATCTGGCTTTGATTCTGATTGGTCAATTTTAGTATAGATATTATTTGCACTATCCAAAAATTTTAATTGAAAAAGCCGCAAGGTTAAAAATTATTTTTAACTGTCAACATGACATTTAAATTTAGGTTAACAGTTAGTGATAATTTACAAATTTTTGGCTTTTTTCAATTAAAATCGTTGGGTCGTGGAAAATAATAGTTTATTTGACAAGTTCTTGTGTAAAAAGCCGAATTGACACACGAACGAGTTAAATACAACGTTTTTTTGTTCGACGAGCCCCTTAAAGGCTCCAAATCGCTGAAAATCTTTAAAATTAGCTTGACGTTTCGTTTTGACAAGTAGTGACATTTATCAAAATCCATTCACATAGGAGAAAATTCTCAAATTCTGACAGTGTCGCACAAAAAAATAGTATATGGACCTCGGGAGTTAATGATTTTTACCCTCAGTGCTTTGTAGGCTACGCCCTCGGGCTACAAACTGCACCTCGGGTAAAAATCATCCACTTCACTCCCTCGGTGCATAATATACTATTATTTCCATCTTCTAAGTAAATGACAGTTTACAGGCATTTGTACGACCTCCTGCATAATAACCGGCCTGTTCATTTCATTAAAAAAGCATTGCGAAAATGCTTCCGAGAAAGAGCCAATTTTCGCCAATGAGGGCGCCACAGTACGGACGCTTCTAAAGAATAAAAATGCGGCAAAATATGTTTAGACATGATTTTAGAGTTAAGATTGAGTACAGTAAATTCATATTTTCTTTCTAAAACAATACTGATTACAATTGTATTTTTGTATTTTTAATTTTAAATTAGAATGTCATTTGAACGAGAAAAACTCTCGGTGAAAAAAACTTAAGATGAATAATATCCTCAAAAAGCGCCCGTACACTAGCGCTCTGCGGGGATCACTCAAATTACACTTTTGAACAGGCCATGGTGGTAGTAACAATAGTAACATACAGTCACTATAGTAAAAGTAACTAAGTAAATGAGTAGCACGACCTGCTGTATAATAAACCGGCCTGAGGCCCAATTCTTGAAATCACTGGAAAATATTCGTTTGAGAATATTTTCCCATAAATGAATTCGCAGTGGAATTTAAAATGTTCTCTTATATGTATTCTTGAACTATTTGGAAAATGATTTCATATGAGAATTTAAAAATGCAATATGTTGACAATTTGGATCAAACGGGACTAATTTCGGATACAGACTTTGTGCTTGGGCAACCATTATTTGGATTACAATGAATTCTTCAATTTTTTTCTTTTACAAACACAATTATGTATTAACAAAAGTGTCACATTTGACAGTCGAATTTCTCGCGAAAAAATTATTTTCACATGATAAACACTAGGTGAAATAATTCTCCGGATTACTAGTGGAACAATCCGTCTGACGTAAGTCCAGAATACACTTTTGCATTTCTCATGAGAAAATTTGCCTATTTTTCCAATGAGAATTAATTCCATCGATTCAAGAATTGTGCACCTGTTCGTTTCATTAAAAAAGCATTGCGAAAATGTTTCCCAGAAAGAGCCAATTTTCGCCGATGAGGGCGCCACAATACGGGCGCTTCTAAAGAATAAAAATGAAAAAAAATATGTTTAGACATGATTTTAGAGTTAAGATTGAGTACAGTAAGTTCATATTTTCTTTCTAAAACAATACTGAATACAATTATATTTTTGTATTTTTGATTTTAAATTCGAATGTCATTTGAACGAGAAAAACTCTCGGTGACAAAAACTTAAGATGAATAATATCCCCAAAAAGCGCCCGTACACTAGCGCTCTGCTGGGATCACTCAAATTACACTTTTGAACAGCAGGTCGTGATCACTGACCTATAACATGGACTGCGTGTGCAGTGGTCCCTGCCACAGTAAAAGTGAAGCTACAAAGTCGGCCATCTTTGTAGTCTCACATTGGAAACTTTTACTTTTACACCAAAATACTGTTGGCAGCAGATTTAGTGACATCATTCTGTCACTCGTTCTGTTGAGTTCCCTGATTTCTTTTATTTGTGATTTTATTCGTGATTTCTGTAAATTTGGTCACAAAAACATGGTTGAGTTATATTTAAATCGTCTCCATCAATGAGCACGACCACACCTGTCAACGTCAAACGTCAGTGAAAAGCAGAACAGAATTCAGTTAACTGGAGAAAAAGAAAGTTACTAAAAATTGAGACTAGCAATATGGCCGACTTTCTGCTTCAGTTTTGAAACATAGCATCCTCGGTCCATGTTATAGAGGTCAGTGGTCGTGATGAGTAGTTACGAGTAGAGCCCTGCAATATTTTACAGGCTTGTAGAAGAGACCTGTAATAATTTACGTTGCTCATCAAAAAATAATTAATCAAAACTAATTAAATGATTTTTGAAAAAGTTTATCATAAATACAAACAAATTTAACTATCAATTGTTGCAATTACATACGTTAATAATGCATTTTGATTTTTGATCTGTTTTCATAAGTCATTTTCATCCCGCTCTTGAGATCGAATCAGTAGAGAGCCGCACTTGCAGCGTTGATAATTCCGTGGCTATTTTCTTGCACTTCAAGAAAATCGCCTTCAAAGTCTTCATCGGGCATTAAAGCCATTTTTTCTTTTCTTTCTTTTTGCAACAATTTTCACAAAACTTCTAGCAATATTTTTGTTGTTTATCTCAACACCATGACGACGTAGGTCTAGGTATAATTATTGCCCCACCGCCTTTCATTACAAAATTTTTATGAACATAAATAACAATTAAAAAACGAAATTGAAAGGCTGAAAATGGCAATAAAAGTTTGTATGCAACTCGCTTAGCAATTAATCTTTACTAGACTTACTGGCTTATGGAGACTCGTTCCTTACGTCACTCGTCACACAAAATCCAGCGCGCCCGTAAAGATTAATTTACTAAGCGCGTCACATAAATAACTATTATACTCCTATTTTCCTTTTCCAAATGTCCTCTTCTTTTGATAAAGGTAGATTTTGATTGGGACTTTACATTAAATAAATATTCACTACGTGCTTACTTACACTCATTTCCTACAACCTGCAATACTTAATGACAACGTCATAACGTCAATCAATTTAAAGTAGGGTTAGAAACAGATAAGGATCATTTCACATTAAAAGTGATGTTGATGTCCCACTTTTTTTGCTCCCAATAGTCCGTGGAGAATTGCTCTTTACTAGGACCATCTTGAGCCCTACCTAATACCTCACAATTCTACACTAACCGGCAAAAAAAACGGCCACCCTGAACTTTTTTTTAAAGTGAGGTAAAATCGTAGAATCTGATGGGCTAATAGGGGGTTAACCATATTATTTTTTGTTATCAATGTTTTAAGATGTTAAATTTACTCTAACACCCTTGGGTTTTTATTTCAATGGCCAAGATTATCCTTCAGCATTAGAATGTTCCCACTGCAAATTTTCAGCAGTTTACTACACACTTCGTTTGTTAACAATTGTTGAAACTAAAAATCAAATAGGCTTATGTCAAATGTTTTGGAAGTAAGTTTGACGTTTTCTAAGAGTTCTACGAACAACAATGGTGTTACCTATTGATTTTTATTATTTTTGTTACTTTTTCAAATTAAATTTATTCTGAATCAATAATGAATGGTTTTTTAAATTAATACTAATTCCTAATTAAAGTAATGAGTATGTAAGCATTTATTAACGATTAAAAAGAAAACAGTTCGGGTGGCCGGTTTTTTTTGCCGGTCAGTGTATTTTAAAATAAAAAAAATAAGAGCAAGATGTTTTTAATAAAGCACTTTTTATTAAATACAGGATATGTAAAAAAAATGCTCATCAAAATCACATTTGTATTGTATTTATAAGGCATATCTAATGGTCGGACTTTTTTTTCAATAACACGAAAAGATATGTAGCTTTTTTACTTGTGACTGGAAGAACATCGTTTTCCTTTAATTCTCTGATCTCAACTCCTTTAATTATACATACTTTCAATTTTTAGATACATTTAAAATGTATACAGAGCGTTCCAAAAGTTTGGCATAATACAAATATTTTTTCTCATAGAATTTTTATGAAAGAAACTCTAACAAGTCAATTTTATTTTTCTAAAAAAACATTTTACGAAAATTCTTATTTTGCAACCTTTTCCGTTTTCATACAATAACGTCATGTTTACTAAGGAGGTCATTCACGAAACTCAGATAGTAATTTGCAAATCGTTAACGAAACGGCAAATACAATATCAGTTGTGATGGTTTTGAATTTGGAATGTCTTATCGAGCCTTACCGCGTTTCGTGAATGACCCCTTGGAATCTAACGAAAAATGTAACGAGTGTTCAAATGAAAATCTCATCAAGTTGGCTATGACTTTCTGATGAAAAAAAGTAAAGCGAAACAAGAATCATGTCTTCTTTGGTCTTTATTTTCTGTGGAATAATTGAACTTTAACATCTATCCGACAACTGAGTCAGCAAATTAATCTCTCTGTTGAAAAAACGCGCAAAATGTGTCACAGCACTGTTGGAATTAAAGCCAGTAGATTATCCAAGAACATCTTTGCAATTGACTTGTCGGCAATATAGCCAATTATGTTTTAGTGTGCATTTAATGTTTTCAACATAAAAAACACATCTAACCTAAAATTTACAGATTACATATCGCTGCGACTTTCGTCAAATTAAGAGGTTTTGTCATTGATGTTCTAAGACATAGGTTAAGTCCATTTTTTTTTATAATCAATTGTCAAAGTGTTGTCAGGTTGGCAGAAAATTCGAAACAGTGAATTGACAATTTAAATTAAACACGTGTCATAAACTCACAAATAATCTCAAATCTAGGGTGAAACTGAGATAGAACTAGACCAAATGTCAATGATTTTTAATATACAGTTTGGTCTTTTTCTGTATTTTGACAGACAATTGATTATTAAAAAAAACGGACTGTAGGTACTATTCCGGGTAATTGTTCACTTTAACTACTTCTGGAATTTTCGCGTTTTTTCTGGCTGGACACCCTCAGGGCGTGCTCCTAGATCGTGTCCCACCATTCAAACCTTGTGCAAATGAATTTTCCTTACCCTTTAGTTATACAACGTGATCAAGAATGACTGAGTCTGTTGGTAACAATGAAAATTTGAACGATTTTGGTACCACTGTAATCTAAACGCATTTCCGGTTGTCAGCTTTGACAGAGTTGACAGGCGAATTTGACGTTTACCATCAAAGGATCATTTTTGTATTAGCATAAACATATCCGACATAACCTAATTTTTTTTTAATGTCGTGTCAAGTTAAAACATCCGGTCAGTGCCAATTACGAAGCAGAAAAACACCAATATTTTTCAGTTGTTTCATTGCCAACAGACTCAGTCATTGTTGATCACGCTGTACCATTGTTATACTTAAAGTCACTAGATATACTAAGACATTGGCGCGACCTTCAGGCGACCTTGAAACACAACAAGAGAGAAAAAAAACGCATTTGCACAAGGTTTGAATGGTGGGAAACGATCTAGGAGGACGCCCTGAGTTCGTCTAGCCAGAAAAAACGCGAAAATTCCAGAAGTACTTAAAGTGAACAATTACCCTATTCCGGATACGGAATCTTGGCCACAAAAGACATTTAATTTAACTGACAAATATGTGTGAACTGGCCTTTATTGAATATAACCCAACTTTTGACTCGATAATGCTATATATGAAAAATATGATATTTCTTCGCTTTTTTAGTGTCACAAGAAAAACTTGAAAGTCATTTAGGTATTAATGACACTAATGATTGGGTTACATCATCATCATCATCATATTTTTTTTAGAAATGTCTAAAAATGTTGGCCAAGATTCCGTGTCCGGAATGGTACTCCACAATGTTGTGAAAAATCAAAAATTCAAAGGCTACTTGATGAACTTTTCAATTGAACACTCGATATACCGTGCGATCAACAATTACCTAGATAAGGGGCGGCTATGACTTTGACAGTGTCAAATTTTTCGTATCAGACTTTGTTATTGGGTGATTCAAAATGATTGTGGCCAAGTATGGCAACTATGTACGAAAATGTATGCGGCAACTGTGTGAATGGGGTAGAGTTAATATTTGTATGACATTTGATAAGCGTGCATTTGATTGTTTTTTGACAACTTTCAAAATTGCACGCCTATGAACTGTCAAAGAAATGTCAACTCTACCCTACCCACACAGTTGCCACATACATTTTCGTACATAGTTCCCATACTTGGCCACAACCATTTTGAATCACCCAGTAGATCAGCTAATAAACGTCAAACAACTGTCACTATTAATCAAATTTTAACGCAAAATTGGTTTTTGCTTCAGAATCTTACTTTCGTATTTGTGTTTTCAGTAACGGAGAATAGACCTACAGCGTTGTTGCCTGTTTGACCGAGTTAGTTTCGGCCAAAATTAAATGGTTGTGAATAAGCTACAAAATGGCGTACTAAATTCACGTAAAACCCAAAGTGCTTCAAGGTTAAACTGTCAAAAAAAAAATTTTAAATACGGACATACTTTTTTTTAGTAATTCTGATAGAGATTTTTATTCTGAAAACAACAATGTATGACATGTGTAACCCCATAGGTATAAGAAAAAAAAAACACTACAATTTGAAACAAACGACGAGCATGAGAAGCTATCAAAATTAATTGCGTTACAATGTAATAAAGTAACGAAATTAACTTATATTATATGGAAAAACAAATGACAAATATGTAATAACATTTGGGATTGCACGTACAGAGCGCAGTTTAAGCATCGACCATAGTAGAGCTTGTGCCAACTGTCATGATCGATGACCTTGACAAAAGCTGCGCGAAGGCGGAGCCCAATTTTGATAAGTGAAACGTAAAAACGTCCGTCGTTTAGTTCAAATTTTCAGGGTGGTGGCAAATTTGCATTTTACACTGTTCAAGGATTTGGATTAGAATGTCCGACATTATCTAAGGACTTGTCGGCTTCTCGCCAAATAAATATCAACATAAATTAGCTCACAAATCTGTTAAGCGTGACAAAATGGTACCGATGTTTTTAGTTCGAATAGTACAGACGCTTCGGTACGCATTTTGGTTTCTGCGTCATCGATCATGAGAGCTCTAGTATTTTTTAAGTTTTTTTGTATTTTGGGTAGGTAAGTGTACACTTGTGATAGACTGTTCTTTTTAGAATAAAAATCTCTATCAGAAGTGTAAAAAAATTATGTGTTCGCATTTGAAAAAAAATATTTTGACTGTTTAGCCCTGAAGCCGTTGGACGTATATGTGAATTTATTTTTAGGCTTTTTGTAGCCTATTTAGAGCCATTTAATTTGGTGTATTAATAATTAAAATCCTCCTATAAATAAAGGAGTTATGGACTCATCTTCTTTTTCGGGGACACCTGTGTGTTACAAATATCAAAACATTCATTGTTTACGTTCGTACACTGTAAAAAATTAGCGGAGTAAATGCGGAGTGAATTTGGAGCGAATGCGGAGTGGATGATTTGTAATTGATTTAATCCCCCCGCAGTGAAATCCACTCCAAGAGGGAGTTTATTTAGATTGTTCATAAAACAAAACTCTTCGGAGTGAAATACAAAATTCTTTGACTATTAGTGGTTTGCCACCACATAAGTTAGTATTGAAAGTTAATTGCACGTTTTACTGATCAGTAACTTAAATACAAAGGAAGCATTAGTCTATGGAACAAGAATACGCATCAAGTTTATGCATCGCAATGCTATTAATTACGAAGTTTTAACTGGAACCGAACGCAATAAGAGAATTTTGATTCCACGTATAAATTTCACATATTTAGGTACTATTTTACCATTTAATTTTCAAAGAAGTCAATTTCCAATTATAGCTGCATTTGCGATGACAATAAATAAGTCTCAAAAACAAACATTCGAAAAAATTGCAATTTTATTCAGGCAGTCAGTTTCCAATTGTACGTCGCAGCAACCTGCCCAGTATAGCAATAAAAAACCTAAGGAATTGTCAAAAAACGCGTTATTGTTTTAAAATATGGCATAACTAAACTATACCTCATTTTTCCTATCGTTCGTATTTTTCAAATAACTCGAAAATTTGTCCATAATGACGTATTTGCAAACGCTCGCAGCTGACGTAATAGAACAAAATTCAAAAAAAATTATATGCGATAATTATAGAGGTATACTCTTGGATAACAAAAATCTCAGTAACGTTCAAACTTAAAAATTTAATGAAAACGGTCTGGGCGACCTCTAGTTGAATTTATTCCATAAGTAATTTCCACACTGTATGTTAATAACCACACCACTGGGGAATCACATAAAAATTACAAATAAAAAATGAATGTTTATTAAATTTTAAAATACATACTTCTGAAAATGAAATTTTTCTGTTATAGAACACACTTTCACTTTGTCTTAATAGAACAAAAACTGAGGATTTTGACATTCACGTAAAATTCTGACAAAAAATTGTACATGGGATGTAGAAAATGTCAATTAGTCATTAAAGTCAAAAGTGACTAGTGCCAGGGTACATCTCGTGGTTGTGTAATTGTACCGAGTTTGATGTATCTAGCAGTTTGTGACGTAGTAACTGATGGTCCCACTGTCGAGGTCACTGACGCACGATGACCATCATTTGGTACTTGCGAACCATCACCTCTCAACACAGCTACTGGTTTCCATGAATTTATATAATTCACTGTAATTTATAGAAGTATATGTAAATTTACATGAAAGTATATAAAAAATATATAAATAGTATTCTACAAATATTACTGCTTACTTTTAAACATTCTAACACAACCATCATCCCCACTTGAAGCCAAAATTGTTCCTGTAACATTCCAACAAACCCTCCAAACAGTTGAGTCATGATCATCAAACTGAGCAACAGTCTGCGCATCTAATTTTGTAATAACATTTTGTAAGTTGGGATTGTCACTAAAAGCAGAAATTTGACACTGCACATTAAGAAATAAAAAACAAACTTACTATACATGAGTTAAATTAACAATCTTTACGTCTTTGGTGGCAACAGCTAAAACATGAAAACTTCGCCCCAAATTTGGAGAAAAGGAAATGTCATGTACTGGATCTGTGATATTTGTAATAGCATCAATTTTTGTCCACCTTCGACTGCTTTCACTATAAACATAGATGAAAACCTTAACACCATTTGCTGGATTAGGATCGTCACTTCCTACAGCAAGCATCAATGGATGCATTCTAAAACAAAAAATTAATTGATGAACAAAAATAAACATGAGGAGATGTAAAAAGTAGCACTATATGGTTTGACTGGTTAAGCTAATGGTTAAAAAGCTAAAGCAGCTAAAAAACTGGTCAAAGAAATTAACTAAAATCACCTCAACCAAATTAACTATTAACCATGTGAAACCCTTTAACTGGTTACACCAATCAACCAAGTTGACCACTTTAACTACCATCAACTTGCATACTGGAATTAATATTTCACAATTTTGCGACACAGCAGCTGGAGATCCTCTACAGTGGCAGCTCCAACACATTCCAAATTTTATTAGTTTGGGAACAAGACAAAACTATTCTCATTACTTTTAATAATTAAAATAAATAAAACAAGAATCAGATTTTAGCAACCCCCACATTTTTCTGAGTTGTGTGGTAAGTACTTCACCTTAACATTATTAGAAACACTTTAGCTAAAGAAAATCTGTTAGGAACTCATCTTCTGTCCTTAAGAGCATCAACCAGAGAAGACATTAAATGTCATCCCTAAAGCTGATACACACAATATTTAGTGCTTAATAAAATACTAACCCTCAATTTCATAATCAGCCGAAAGTTACTTTAACATTAAAGTTTACCATTTACCATAGAAACATATTGTTCAAACAATCCATTAAAGTCACGTTAAGATAAAGTAGACTTTAAGTTTATTTATGAAACTAGCCCTAATTGTAATAAGTAATAACATTTCCAATAAGAAATGATCTAAGACAGTTTTTTATTTTTCATGCCTGATTTTGATTTTTATTTCTATTAGTAAAAAATTCTTTTACTATGATGTTTTGATTGATTTATAAAATCTTACTTTGACAAGCTAGGGTTCCAACTTAGACAACTGCATGGTAGTTTACACTGAACTTCATATTGCAAAGTCCACTGACTGAGATTCATTACATCTGGTGCTTCATAAATCCTAATAATACCTTCTGCTGAACAAGTTGCTAACTGTAACCCTTGAGTTCTTGGGCCAAATTTCACATCAGTAACTGATGTTCGTGAATCTACCAAATTTGTTCTTCTCACCCAATGTCTTGTGCCTCTCTCTCCTGGCCCAGGAGTTTCCCCTACTGAAAAGTTCATTTATGTCGTAAATAAATCAAATAAAATAAAATTTATAAATACCAATTTCTTCCCAGACTGCTGCTGTTCTATCAAAAGAACAGGTAGCCAAAACCTGGCCAAATTCTGGATGAGCCCAAGTAACTTTCCACACTGATCCACTATGGGCTTTCCAGCTTGATGTTAAGGTCCACTTTCCTTCAATATTTTGATCCCAAACCTGTATTTTATTTAAAAATAAACTCAAGAAGTGACAAAAGAAATTTTCATAACCTTCACGTACTGATCACTGGAACAAGTGGCCATTCTTTGGCCGTAGAAATCATAAGCCACATCATGAATTAAGTCTTTATGTTCAGCATTTATTTCTTGAGCTTCGAACATTTTTTTACACAAACCTGTATCAATGATATTCCCAAACGGTTAACGTTAGCATTCACAACTACACAACTACGAGTACTACAAGTTCTACGACTATAAAACTAACACCAAACGCCGAGAAAACATAACAGGAACATAACCTTCGCGATTCACACTTCTATCTTATTCTACTAACATTCAGATCATTCCGATATTCATTAGCAGATTCCTAAATAGCAGATTATCAGATTCTACTCTACAATCTAGGAATCAACAATACCAACCGACAGTTACATTTATTGCCAACCCCAACATTTATACCAGTAAGTATAACATTACATTGTTTCATAAAAAAATATAAAAATTAATATTTTCAATTAAACAGATATTCTGCTGGAATCTTTTTGCGCACAATACTATCGCGCGTTCAAATGAAATCCTGGGCTGAGTAGGCGCTGGAAAAATTAAACCTTTTAGAACAGTGTAAAGTTTGAATTTCCCGCCGTTTGACACGAATGACATTTGTTTAGGTTTAAATCTGGACATCCGGGACATAATTGAATCATAGATAATTGAAAATTGAACATATTTGTTTTCAGCACGGCCTCCTAGATTCATAAGAGACTCGTCTCTTATCCGGCCTGTCGCATTCGATAAATGTCTGTTTTTGAAAATTCCCCATAGACAACACAGTAAACCTATAGAACGCAAACTCCTATGCATTTTATCGGTTTTTTTGGAAACGCACCCACCACAAGCCGTCAGGGGACGCTGCCATCTAATAAAAATAAAAATCGCGGCAACTTATGCCAAAATTGAAAAAAAAATATATATTTTGACATATTAAGTCATAAATAATAAATCTACTGTTCCGAGAATTTGCAGAGTGCAAAGGTATTTAAACCATGTGGAACTCGCCATAGATTTTCAAATCCAATTAAATATCCTGGGCATTTTATGGAATGGATTAAAAACACGGGTAACAAGCAGTTATCAACTTTGTAGCTTATTAAAGTGTAGGTATAACAGCTACACTGTGTGTGGACTTCATTTTACCAGCAAATACTTCGGCACGAACAATAGATTGCTGAATGTGGCCGTACCCTCGACTCAATACAACTTCCCTCCTTTTCCAGTCCAGACTTACTTCCAGTAATAGTAAAAAAATACTGATAATTATATTTTAACTGAAAACTATTTTTTATAGAATTTTCATCCGATCTACTGATCTACGATATTTCTACTGAAGACCCTATAAGTAAATTGTGTAAATCCTGTTTTATGTAGTAATGAAGATATAAATTCTTGTGAAAGTTTCAAAAAGAAAATAAGAACAGCTGAGCATAATCAAAATTATAAAAAGCCAGAATGTTAATCCAAAATTCGGGCTGCAATGTACCGAAAACGTTACATGCAAAATTCGATGTCAAAATAAAGAGCAAAATTTTGAAGGTGAGGAAGCCATAAATCTCTGTTTGTCGCAATTGAGGAAAAGAAACACCAGATCAAAATTTATAAAAATGCAATGGAAATGTATCGAAAAAAATTGAAAATAAAGCTTCAAAATAAATGTAGTCTTTTAATTTCATAAATAAATTATTTTGAAAATTAAAATAAATAAAAAAGCCAGGATATCCAGCTGGCTGTGTCTTATTTTGCACCTACCACAAGCCAGTAGATGGCGTCGGGACACAAAAAGCTATGGGAGTTTGCGTTCTATAGGTTTACTGTGTTGTCTATGAAATTCCCCGTATAGTATGTCCATCTAGCGACTTTAATGTGATCCATATATTAGTATATGCAACTAAAAATACGTATGAATAATGACATTTTATATAATAAATTGTCAATTTGAAAAACTAAGTGCAGTTGAAACTTTAAAAAATGCCACAAACAAAGAAAAAATGTTGTATTAGTTCACGACATAAAGTTAACACTTCTTATCATAATCTACCCAATGATATCACTTTAAATGCGGCATGGAAGACACTCGAAGACAGAACTGAGAGATCATATCATGAGTGCCGCAGAATATGCAAGTAGTAAAATTTTACCAAGATTCCAAAATTTAAGGACCAATGTAAATATTTCAGTCACCTTGCAAGATAGTTCTCTGGAAAAACTAGAAAAATTGTCTTCTTTTAGTTATTTGCCAAGTACCTACCAATTTTCAAATTGAGACGGCGGCAACAGCTTTTTTATGTGGCTACTTAATTATGAAAATAACGAAGGCAATCCATGGATGTGATTATTGCTTGTCACATTTACAAGATTCAAATTCGAAAAAGAAAATCCCGTTACTGGAATTAATTTATTACTAAGATAGAGGAAAGCTAAGTTACCCCAAAGATCAATTTGTGGGTCTAGTATATTTGGGAATGAGAAATTGGAATTTTAGCTTCTTCACTTGCATCTTGCAATGGGTTTTGGGTAGGTTAAACATTATAGATAATAATGAAGATTTACGACTATGAGCAGTTCATTCCAGGAGGGACAAACAATCTGCATTTTGCCGATATTCGGCATCCCTTTTTAGTAACTAGCAATATTATAATCTTTACAATCTACCCTAAACCCATTGCAAGTGAAGAAACTTAAATTCCAATTTCTCGTTCGCAAACTATACAATTTACAATAATTTCAATAATAGTAGAAATTCTACCAAACATTTCAAAGGAAAATATAAATTTTGTTTTGAAGAATATCTTGGCCTCATATCTTTCGGGAAATCCACTAATTCATTGTCCTGTTCATGGTAAAATGTGAGTGAGACATTTATTTTAAAATTAGAACTTCCTGTCATTGTAAATTTTTGTAACTTGCACTCACAGACGAATAACAAAAAATAATAAAAAAGAAATTTGTTGAAATTAAATCTACCGTTCATAAAAAATGTTTTTGATTTGAGATTTTGAAAAAGTGTCAGATGTATGTGTGCGTTAAAACTGTTGAAAAATGTTGAAAACACCTCTATAAAACAATAATTTCCTGCAAGGCAGGCAACCAGTACAACACATAAGCCCCGTATTGTGGCGCACCCTATAAAACAAAAATAATGCTTAGAACTACGAATGCGGCAGGCCGGATAAGAGACGAGTCTCTTATGAATCTAGGAGGCCGTGGTTTTCAGCAAAGGGTGCCCTTAGACACATATTTGCTTCGAGAATAGGAATCGTTACGTTATTCTATAAGCGAATTTTTGCGAGCTTACCATAGGTAAGGGTAAGGTTTTATGTGGTAACTCCCCCACTCCGCTATTTTTTTGGTAACCCAAATCGCAAAAACGTAATGGTAAGTTTAGATTGGTAAGACATGTCATTTCCGTGCTTTGCTTTTGACAAATTGTAAACATAACCTGATTAATCCGTACTCGTTTGCAGAATCAATGGATAATCTTGAATTGGTAATGATTTGTAATAATTTATTTTTTGGTAATACAGTTTTAATAATCCATCTTCTCCACGAAATGTAGAAAATAAAAATTATGTATGCAGTTAAATTAAGAGAACATCACTACAAGATTCCAATAGAGGCAATTCCGTTTAATAAATTTAATGCATGTTGGTACGATAGTGTAACCGGAACATCTTCGCCTCGATAATTGAGGGCTACTTCCACGATTTCACCATCATCACTCATTATAAAACTAAAAAGTGGTCAATACGTCTTTTTTTTTTTCATAATAACAACCCATACAACCTCACTTATTAGTACGTCCTTTCGAATCTTACCAAGCAGAACCACACTCCAAGCGTAGTAAGATGTGGTATCATTAATGATGCAAAATGATGACGTCACAGACGCTTCCCCTTACCTCATTTCGCCAAAACGTTCAAGTAACATGTATACTCCGTACGGTGATAGATTGCACGTTTTTAAATTCTAGTTCCAAAACATAAAGCAGTGAAAAATACTAAACTCTCCATCTCAATTGTTTCACGTTATGTAGAAAACCATTGTATCCCTGCAGATTAATTCCCGCCAAACCGGTTTCTGTGTCTGTCTTCTGTCAAAAAACCTGCAATCTACCAGAGTGCGGAGTATACCAATGTTACCAACTTACCTGGTAAGGTCGCAAAAAATCGCTTTATTTCTAATGTAAAACATTGCAAAGAAAGAAAAAGAAAAGAAGAAAGATTTTTTTGACTGGTTAGCTGTCAACATGCTCCAATTAATTACCGCTTTAAATTTTAAAAAGCACAACAATTGACGGTTTCCAACGCCTCCCTAGCCCAGAATTTCATTTGAACGCGCGATATTTGATATGCGGATCTCTGATATGCAGATCTCCGTATGCAGTGAGTGTCAGCGTATAGATTCATTATTCGTTTGAAATTACTTTAAAACTATACTTATATGGATAATATTCAATGCAAACTTTGATTTTCAGGTCCCTTTGTGCCTTTATTTGGTTCAAAAATATTGAAAAAATGCTGTTGCAAATGACAAGTGGTTTTTGCAATTTGAGTCGACTTTACTATTTTAAACTATCAGTTAGAATAGTGTCAAATTTCTATGACAATAATCAAAGGCAAAATAACAATAAAGCTTGAACTAAAATTAGTATATTATATACCGGGACATTTTTGTTAACATTGAACATAGCCCATACTTATTCGCTATGTTCAGTTTTACTTTTAAAAAACACAGGTCAATGCATGTATGTAATCAACGTCGTCTGCGCTGATCGTAATAGCAAGTCGTGCCAATCGCTCAAAACTCTGCGTCCGGAAAAAAGTCAAAATATCGGTAGATGTCACCACCTCGCGCGTTATGGGAAACTGTAATAGTATTACAGAAATTACAGAAGGAAAAATTTATTCAAATTGTCAAAATTTAAATGTCTAGCTGTTTCTAGCGAATACAAATTGATATCACAAAATGATTTGCATTATTGTCATTGAAGTTCTTATTGTATTTGTTATTTTGACAATCAATGACAATTGATACTTATTCGAGTTTCAAACCCTTTTTATGTCTAGCTGTTTCTCGCGAACACAAATTAATATTACAAAATGATTTGCACCGATTATGATTGAAGTTCTTATTGTATTTATTGTTATTTTGATAATTAATGACGAATTAATGGTTGACATTTATTCTAGTTGTAAACCTTCCGTAGTTATTACAGTTTCCATTCATTCGCGATCCAACTGATCCAAGTGCCTCTGGTGGCCATTTCACATCGAATGGCACGACTTGTTATTATCGGCGCGGACGACGGTAATCAGAATCACGTAACCAAGGCAACGAAAATAAGTACTTGACACTTTAACAAAATGGTCAAGTTGTTTGAAGAAGAAATACACATAATGCAGTTATTCTATGCCAATCAGAGCATTAGAAATGTGCGTGACATTTCCAATGCAACACACGACAGACCAATTCCATCAATCGGAACAATTTTTAACATTATTTCAGAATCTCAGGTGTTCGGTATAGTTGGTTGCATAGCAACTCACATCACAATGCATTAATCTGTGTTTTTTAAAATTGAACATAGGGAATAAGTGTGGACTATGTTCAGAACTTTGGTTCAGAGTTAAAAAAAATGTCCCGGTATATTAGTATATTATATACCACTCTAGCTTGAACTACATCGAATTTTTCAAAACTGACAGAAATTTGATGTTCCACTTTTTATGCTCCCAATCCCAATAGTACACCAACAAATAAGAGGCAATAAAACAATAGTCGTAATGCTTATCAGTTGCAAGAGCAAAATTAATTTTTTACTATGTTTTATCCTACCATTGTCGCGGACACTACTATTTTTATACAAGTTTATTCAGTACCTATTGACTTGATGAATGTTGTTCGTGAACATAGTAAAGTGGATAGATATCACTACTATCACTATCAGCTATTTTACCAGTATACCCTCTACCATCGAATATTTTCAAGAATCATATTCTGGAAGCTGGAAGTCCTCAAAGCGAAGTCAACAGTAATCTGCCCAGTCAGTATTACATACGAATCATTTCTTCATTTTTCATTTCGTGGACATTAAAGAAACTGGATTATACTGATGTCACTCAAATCCAGATCCAGATTGTTAGAAAATGTACCGAACCGTTGAATCACGAAGAATATCCACTACACCGTCCAAATCAAATGCAGATACAGGGATTACAGGTACAGGGAGGATTGGATAGAAACGTTGAATGACGAAATATCTCATTCAGCGGTAGAATTTTACTTAAATTAGGTATGATAACTTTTGAAGAATGGTGTTAAGTGGTGATATAAATAGGTATAGGTACTCATGGTATACCTGCTGATCACAATTGTACCTACCAATGAAAAGGTTATGAAATAAACACTGAATGTTTAAAAAAACATTGAATTGTTTGTACTTTGTACCAGTATGAACTTAAGTAGGGATTTCCTTGCGAAAAGATATTTGCAAATTAATAGTGCCATTGACATTTAACAGACTGCAAACCAGTTTCTGAGGTTTCTAACTGAATCAAATCAAAGAATTGGTAATATTACTGATTATGATGAGAAGATTTAAAATATTTTGTACAACGTATTATTATTATTGCGGTAAAACATTTTAGCCGCCGAAAACAATGTAGGTACTTTACTTTATCACTATTATCAGTATATCGTTAGACAAACATACCTGACACGTTAATGAATTTGTAGATAGAAATCGCAAAACTTACACCTACCAGATATTACTTATTATCTCGGCGGTTGTTGGGTGCATATGTGTATACGTAACTTCGTGCAAAATCTTGTATCCAAGTTGATTTTTTCATTTTAATAGTACCGGAATATACGTATTGGGTAAAACATGGTTCTGCAAAGTTTGAGTCCAAAAGATCCTAGTTCCTATTCAAAGCCAGGTAATAATATTTAGTACAATTATTATTTATTATAAAAAAACCGGTCAACTTTACGTGATTCTTTGTTTGATGGTCTATTATGATAGGTTATGTCTATTTGCAGAGGAAGTAGCAGTGACAAATATTGCTCTTAATTTAACAGTTGACTTTGATAGAAAGGTTCTACATGGGCATGTTGAGCTGGATGTAAAAATAAATAATAAAAATGCTACAGAAGTTGTATGTATCCACTTCTACATGTTAACAAAATATAATCTTCATATTTAGATTTTAGATGCCAAGCACTTAAATATATCAAAAATTTTAGACAATGAAACTAAAAAAGATCTCCAATATCATGTATCTGAAAATATTGAAGAATTTGGATCAAAGCTATCGATTGAATTACCCAATCGAAAAGTTGATAAGTAATATAAAGTTACAACTTGTTTATGTGATTTTAATTGATTAATGCTACTTGTAGCTTTACATTGTCAATTTTTTATGAAACTGGTTCAAGCGCCAGTGGTATACAATGGTTAACACCCAATCAAACTGCAGGAAAAGTGCATCCTTACTTATTCAGTCAATTTCAGGTAAAGATAAATATTCCCACCTTTGTCATTATAAGTGTTATCATTTTCAATTTTAGGCTATTCATGCTAGGTCTGTTATTCCATGTCAAGATACTCCTGCAGTGAAAACAAAGTATACTGCAACTGTAAGTAAATATTTGAATGAGATATAAGTATCCGGTTGATCACATTTTAAGTAGATAATTCAACAGATAAGAGCTAATTATTTCTCATATCACTTAATATGTGTTATCTTATAGATCTGTACCCCCTCTGAGCTCACTGTTTTGATGTCAGCTATTCCAAAATTCACAGAAGTTGTAGGCCATCAGAAATATTCACATTTCATTCAAGATGTTCCTATTCCATCATATTTGATTGCTATTGCTGTTGGTGCTCTAAATTCAAGAAAAATTGGACCAAGATCACATGTGTGGGCTGAAAAGGAGATCATTGAAGAATGTGCTTATGAGTTTGCTGATACTGAACGTCAACTTATAACAGCAGAGGAAATTTGTGGTCCCTATGTGTGGGGAATATATGATTTACTTGTCTTGCCCCCAAGTTTTGCATATGGAGGCATGGAAAATCCATGCCTAACATTTGTAACACCAACATTACTAGCTGGTGATCGCTCTTTGGCTAATGTTGTGGCTCATGAAATAGCACACAGTTGGACAGGAAATTTAATAACCAATCGCAATTTTGAACATTTCTGGTTAAATGAAGGGTTCACAGTTTTTGTTGAGCGTAAAATTAAGGGCAGATTATCATCACCCCTTCACCAGGATTTTGATGCTTATGGAAGGCTCAATGAATTAAATGAGACTGTAAAGCTAATGAGCAACTTCAAATGTATCTCTTTTCATCACCTTTTTATAGGTAAAACTGTTTGGAGAGGACAATCCACTTACAAGATTGGTTCACGACTTAAAAGGTGTACATCCAGATGACGCTTTTTCTGTGGTTCCTTATGAAAAGGGTCAAACATTTTTACGTCACCTTGAAGAAGTTGTTGGAGGCCCTGGTAACATCTTGTAGACTCCCAAAGATTTCTTAACTTCTAAGTTATTTTTAGACCAATTTGAGCCATTTCTGAGAAAATATTTTGATACATTCAAGTTTAAATCAATTGACAGTGATGACTTTAAATCATTTTTTGAGGAACACTTTGCTGACAATGCAGCTATAAAATCAGTTGACTGGAATGCATGGCTGTATTGTCCAGGAATGCCTCCTAAAATTCCCAAATATAATATTTCTCTTGCAGAAAACTGTACTAAGATAATGAACCAATTCTGTTGTTGGGATGAAAAGGTCACTTGTCCAATTGAAAACACTCATGTTAAAAATCTTACAGCTGACGAGATCATTTATTTTCTTCAACAAATTTTAGAGCAGAAGCCTCTAACAGCCAACAAATTAGAACATCTTGATAAGTTGTTTCAATTCAGCAAAGTTAGGAATGCTGAAATAAAATTTAGATGGCTAAGAATTGGACTAAAAGCCCACTGGAAAAACAGTGTAGAACCCACTCTAAAGTGGATAAATGAAGTTGGAAGGATGAAGTATGTGCGCCCTCTTTACAGAGATTTGTATGCTTGGGAAGATGTGAGACAGAAGGCCATCGAAAATTTCCAAATTAATAAGAAATATATGATGCATGTAGTTTCATATACAGTTTCTAAAGATTTACATTTAACAGCTTAAAAATGTTTTTAACAATTGATACTTTCAATATATTCTAATAAAACATTTTCTGGATTTCCTTTTATTATTATTTCTAAATATTATGAGATACAACTAATTATCGTAAAATGTAATCCTGTGGATAATCAATGAGTTTAGGGAATTTCTTCCTTTCATCTTCTGAAATATGATCTAGTCTTTTTGGTACTGGGCGAATTTGTCTGATTTGGTTTGAAACATTTTTCATTAACTCAGGTGATACATTTTCATCTGGAAAAATGTGTAACCGTTCCATTGTATAACGCCTTTGCAAGTTACCATCCATACTGTTATACACAGCTTTTTTTATGATCTATAAAAAGATATAAGTACTTAAAAAATTATAAATTACATTTTACCATTGTAGGATCTTTATTATGTAATTCCCATGCTAAGGTCCAACTTGCACCCCCAGGATAGCCAGTGTGATGAAAGTAAACTCTTTTTTTCCATTCTTCCTCTGGCAAAGCTATATCAGCACTATTAATAACAATTACATGATCACCACAATCATCTGTAAAATAAATGAATAATGAATAAGTGAAAGAAAAAGAGGGAAACCAAATAAAAAGTGGACACAAGAACTTGATGCATATTTGCTGTTTGCAGTTCAATTTGAAAATCTACTAGTACATGAGATAACAGTCAAATATATACTTTTAACTTTATATATTTACTTAAAGGGTGGTAGATAGGCTTGTGCATTCCCATTAAATATTTCTTCAGTAATTGAGCTGAATGAAATGGATTCTGCCAAGCGATATCATACACATGCCAAATTCTTGCAAATGTTGCCCATTGCTAAAACAAAGAAATTATAATATCTCATTTTGTTAGTGTCTTTCAAACGTTACTTGAACTCTTTTTAATGCAGACATATTAGTATATTAGATACAAATAATAAATAAAGTATACTTATTTAAGGTTAGGTTTATAAAAGAAATATTTTTTGCATGAGGTTAATCACGTGATACCGTGATAGGGCCTGACCTGACGCCTGGGGCGCTGTTGGCGGTATTTGAAAACAATGTACAAATGTACGTAACGCATGCGCCAACTTAATACCGTGCGATCAACAATCAATTACATACTTAAGAGCACAGAACCTTAAGAGTACAATGTATATACATGCTACATGTAGATAGGTACTTATCAAACCCGCCCAGGCCACAGTGTCCGATTCTTCGTATCTTTTCTCACTCAGCTAATAAACGTCAAATAACTGTCACTATTAATCAAATTTTAACGCAAAAATGGTTTTTACTTCAGAAGTTCAGAACATGAAAGGCCAGTTCACACATATTTGTCAGTTAAATGTCAGTCGTGGCCAAGATTCCGTGTCCGGAATAGTACATGTTACGGAACTATAAATCGGCCTTTAATCTTACGTTTTTACACGTGTGGTGCGTTCACAGTCGATTCTTCAAAGCCTACTTTGAGGTGAAATTTAAAAAAACACGTGATACATCTGCCGTCGCGCGTTTATGCAGATTGCAGCTTAGATTGCAGACAAAAAGCGAATGAAAAACGTTTATGTCAAAATTTACTAAACTACATAGCTAACCATGTTTTATGTTTTTTAAATAAAAAAACAAATACATGAATCCAAGCCGATCCAAGTTAACTTTGCAAATGTATTGTGGGTTGCATTTTCAATTCCGTGGGTCTCATTATTATCGCTCCTGAAATACCCTGCATATACTGCATAGGGTGTCCCAGAACTGGCTCCCCAGAGAAAAAAGGGAGCCTTAGGGCGAATATATTAACGTGTATTTTGAAGAAAAAAAGTCCTATCTCAAATGATAACGGAGAAAAGACATTCTGAAGTTGACCAATCAGAGTTCAGCACCATTAAGGTGGAATAATCGCAATTTTGCGTTGCCTAGGTTTCCTTTTTATCCGTAAACCTCTATAATTCTGTCCATTAGATTTGGTCCACTACATTTATTAGAATGATTGTTTACGTCAGTTTGACATTTGTTATACAATTTCGCTGCGATATTTAATTCAAGTGTATCATTTAACATGTATTCTTCCTCTAAGTACGTAGATATGATTCTTACTTTTGCGCGATGTGGGAACAATGCACGTGAAGCAGTAAGGTTGTACCGTGAACAATTTCCACAAAGACAAAGTCATCCGGATCATAAAACAATCCTGAAATTAATCGCTCGGGGTCGAGAAACGGGTCAAATGCAGCCAGTTCGAAGAAGAAGTTGGGGGTGCTCCAAGAAATGTAAGGACTGTCGAACACGAGGAAGCCGTATTGAATGTCTTTGAGGAAGACGGCACCCGGAGTATTCGAACAGTTTCTCGTGAAATGGGTTTATCCAAGAGTTCGGTGCAGAGAGTTCTAGCTGATAATAGGAGGCATCCGTACCACTATACACGAGTACAACATCTTCTGCCAGAGGATTATCCAATTAGGCGAGAGTTTTATCTATGGTTAATAAACCAAAACGATGCTCCACACTTCTTGTCACGGATACTGTTTTCTGATGAGTCGCTATTTTGCCGGTAAGGTTGTTCCAATTATCACAACCTTCATATCTGGGCAGAGGAAAATCCAAGAGAATTATTTCCCAGAGGTTTTCCACCTAGGTTTTCTGTTAATTTGTGGACTGGGCTATTGGGCGATCGTTTGGCAAGTATAAGCGTGGTGGATCCTTCCATTTGTTAAAATTCCGAATCCCCGGCTCTAGATTGGACCGTTTGAATTCCCCGCAAGATTAACGGGGGCAAGATATGCTCAGTTCATTGGCACAGAGCTACCTGATTTACTTGAAATTGTACCTCTTGCTTATCGCATAAATGACTGGTTCCAACATTTTAGCAGAAACGTTCGGGAAATTTTGGATAACCAATATCCACAGCGCTGGATCGGTCGAGGAGGACCGCATCATTGGCCTGCCAGGTCTCCAGATCTGAATCGGCGGCCCATAAATTCAGAGGCTGATCTGAGAGTTCGAATTCAGGAGGCTTTGTTTCAGTTACTGAAGAAATGATAACTAACGCTACTACAAGAAGTTTGTTACGTAGAGCACAATTGTACATACAAATTAATGGTGGTCATTTTGAACATCTGCTTTAACATTGTTACCTATTTAAATAAATGGTTCTTTTTAGAATCGCCATTTTTATTGTTTTATTTTGAATTTTGCAATTGTCAAGTCTTGATGTTGATGACAGATAAACGTCAACGAATTTTTATATCGGAAAACGTCAAAATTCCAGTTGCCCAAACATTTTATTGATTTGTGCGATATCAGAGATTTTTTGTTGTTGTTTAGCAACCGATCGGATTTTTTAGTAATACCTGAGGACGAGCTTCCGGGATTGGTGAAATTAAAAACTTTATAACTCGGTAATTTGAGCTAGCAGAAAATTTATTTTATTCAATTTATAGTCTCTTTTGTTGTCGGCACATGCCTGTTTTCTCTGGGGAGCCAGTTCTGGGACACTCTGTATACAATATAATACAATATTTTATGCACATTGTTATTGTTAAAAGAACCACATTTGTTTTTTTTTTATTAGCCAAATGAATTTTTTTAACAAAAGAAAGAATAACTTACACGGCTATACTCTACCGGGACATTTTTTTAACTCTGAACATAGTCCATATTTATTCCCTATGTTCAATTTTAGATTTGGTGGACTGGGAATTCGCCGCATTTCCGATATTTGCCTCCCTGCTTTCCTATGTTCAGTTTATGGTGTTAAAAAGCTTGTTTCTCAATTACTAAATTCAAAGGATAATGAGCTTATTATTCACCATTATGATGAAGCTTTAGCAGTCTGGGATGTAGAAAATGAGAACGAAAGACCAACAATTCCACAATTTCAGAAGAATTGGGATAATATCAATATCAAAAGAATAATTGACAATGACTTAATCTTTAATTCATCTAGGGACTTGGCTCGTTTTAAGGCTTTGCAATGCAGAGAATCAGGATCTTGGTTACATGCAATACCTTCTCCTAATATTGGTACTCTTTTAGATAACACTTCCTTCCAAGTTTGTATTGGTTTAAGATTGGGTTGTAATCTTTGTACACCTCATATTTGCAAATGCAATGCGAAAGTTGATGAAATTGGTATTCACGGTCTAAGTTGTTCCAAAAGCAGTGGTAGATTTTCAAGACACACTGAAATTAATTCTATTATCAACCGGTCTTTGACTTCTATTCATGTTAATTCAACTTTAGAACCAAACGGACTATCTCGTGATGACGGAAAACGCCCTGATGGGATGACTTTAGTACCGTGGATTAAAGGTCAACCTTTGGTTTGGGACGTTACTGTCGTAGATACACTTGCAGACAGTTACGTATTGAAAACATCTGAAGTCTCAGGTTTTGCCGCTGAAATGGCTTGCAAACGCAAACATAACAAATATAGTTCAATTATTTCGTCAAACTACATATTTAAAGGTTTAGCCTTTGAAACCTTAGGCCCTTGGTGCAAAGAAACAATAGATTTCATTAATGTCATCGGAGACCGACTTATCGCGGAATCAGGGGATTCAAAATCTAAGAAATTCCTTTTTGAGAGGATTTCCCTTGCCATTCAACGTGGAAACGCTGCAAGCATTCGGGGCACTTTTCCAGATTCCGTATTATTATCGGAAATTTTCGCATTGTAAATTAAAAATGTTATTTTATGTTAAAGTTTTCTTACTTTTCAAGGGCAATAAAGTATTTTAAAAAACACAGATCAAATGCATTATGAGTTGCTATGCAACCAACTATACCGAACACCAGATATTTTGAAATAATGTTAAAAATTGTTCCGATTGATTGAATTGGTCTATCATGTGTTGCATTGGAAATGTCAGGCACATTTCTAATGCTCTGATTGGCATAGAATAACTGCATTATGTGTATTTCTTCTTCAAACAACTTGACCATTTTGTTAAACTATCAAGTACCTATGTACTTATTTTCGTTAGCTTGGTTACGTGATTACATACATGCATTGACCTGTGTTTTTTAAAACTGAACATAGGGAGTAAGTATGGGCTATGTTCAATGTTGAAAAAATATCCCGGTATACACTATACAGTACCTAACGAAAAACAGCTAAAAACAAGCAAAAAAAAACAGTGAAAATCTTTATAAAATAAATTTCTGGAAATCGTCCGATAACTTAACGGCCGGTTAAATCAAGCGTTGCTATAGAAACGCTAGAACGTGACCAATCACATTACATGATTTTTGTATTTATCGGAGATTTAACTAACTGGCCAAATAAAATGTTTCCAGAAACCGGACCTTATTCAATTTTTTCATTATCACAGATTTGATATTTGATACTGTCGCCATTTACTTTTTATGAAAAATAGAATAACACCATAAAAGCAATATAACATAAACACATGCCAAGAAGAGGATACAATAGCAATCCGAAGTGTTTTTTTTCGCTTGGAGGGTGCTTAGTTTTCTAGAGCATGTTGCATTTCTAACAGGAACATAATAGTCTCCACTGACATCAGATAAATAAGTATTATAATTTTTTAAAGGAATTTGTTCTCAAACAATGAAGGTTCTGTGGTTCTACTTAATTTTTTTCAGGTGCCTCTAAAATGTTGCCTGTAGAATTCCGTTTTTCATTATTTTAGATCTTCCTCATAATAAAATTGTGCTGTTTAAAAATTGGAGAAATTAGCATGCCTTGGTTGGCACAGAAAAAATCAATAACAATTCGCTAAAGTGCAAAAATTCGAAAAGTACAACTCGGTATTTGCGCCTGCGCATTTAGAACGCTAAGCAAGTTTTTAATTCGTCGAGATATCCTACATCCTGCTATGCTATGCCGCTTCCATTTTGTGATATGGTTGATGCCAGTTCGAATTGAACATTTACGTCATTAAACTGTAAACGGTGATATTTTGCAGTGCTGTGTAGTTCTTAAAAGTATGTTTGTTTGTCTGTATCTCTGAATATGTATAGTTTAGTGTATAATGTTTCGTTATTAAGTGTTTATCTTGTGTTTTTAGGCGAAGGAGTGCCGTGTCATCCATTGTGTTGTCCGTTAATTGGTGCGTGTGGTGCGTATGATCACCTCCGGAAGGGACAAAATTACAGTAAGAATACACAATATGAAAAGAAGTAGTGACAGAGACACTCCTCCACGTAGTAAGAGGTCCCGTTCTAGTATGGGTCGTTACGACGATAGTTCTGACGAACGCATAACTCCAGAACGAATACGTCGTCGTGGAAGTCGAGCTCGGTCCCCTAGCCCTAGGGCGCGGTACGTGTCTCCCCATCGCGACGAGTATTTACGACCCCCAGAACGGTCGTACCCCTACAAAGTTCTTTGTGTCAGTGCTTTACACCCTAAAGCCAGTGACGAAGTTATCAAAGACACCCTCTACCGAGAATACAAAAAGTACGGCGATTTAAGCATTAGATTGTCTCACGACTTAGACGAGCGAGTTGCGTACGTTTGTTTTCGTAATCCCGAAGACGCCCGCGATGCCAAACATGGAAAACCTCGCATAATTATCTATGACAAAGTTGCACTTGTGGAGGCTGTTTACGAAGTACCACGTTCGAGTGAAATTTACCGTAGCCGCCCCCGATCTATAACCCCCGAGTATGACAGACACTACTATGCCAGATCACCTGAAAGACTTCGAGCGGTTGACCGATATGATAGAGCTTACGGACCTCCTCCAGGTGTGCCAGTCCACCGCGAGTACCGACGTGAAGCTCTTCCGACCCCGCATCACGAATATTTAGCTCGCCCCCCAATTCATCATGGTCCACCTCACATCCCTCCAACCCACGGTTATGGACCACCAAGGCATTCAGTACCTAGACCACCGTTTGAAAAAGCCGAAAACAAGAAAGACAAGTTTCCTAATTATCTGCATCACATTCAACCAGAGGATGACCCACTGGCAACTCGAACTTTGTTCGCAGGAAATTTAGAAATAAATATAACTGAAGAAGAATTGAGGCGTATATTTGGACGGTACGGTGTAGTTGAGGATATTGATATTAAGAGACCACCACCAGGAACTGGAAATGCATTCGCTTTTGTTCGTTTTCACACTTTAGACATGGCACATCGCGCCAAAGTTGAACTATCAGGGCAATACATAGGAAAGTTCCAGTGCAAAATTGGCTATGGAAAAGCCACACCAACTACCCGTATTTGGGTGGGAGGCCTAGGTCCTTGGACTTCGGTTCCTCAACTGGAGAGAGAATTTGATAGATTTGGTGCTATTAAAAAAATCGACTATGTAAAAGGGGACAATCAGGCTTATATTTTATATGACAGTATTGATGCAGCTCAAGCTGCAGTCAAAGAAATGAGAGGTGCACCGTTGGGAGGTCCGGATCGTCGATTGAGAACAGATTTTGCTGATGTTACCCCAGGAGTTAGTTATCGTCCGAAACCTACATATCCCGGTCACGACGATGCCGTTGATTACAGAAGGATCGATTATGAATACGATTACGATGCTGATTACGCCCGTGGCTACAGGGGAAGAGCTCCCTACCCGGAGCGCAGAGCTGGCAGCCGAGGACCTTATCGATACCCGGAAGGGGCAGAAGATGAATGGGGTAGATCGCGGGGTCCAGAATACGAACGGAGGCGATCAGGTTCGCGCGGAGCGGATAGATCAAGGTCGCGTTCACCAAGACGGTCCCCCGATTCCGATTCCGATAATGGTTCGCGAAGGGCCGGTTTGTTAGCTTCCAGTAGAACTCTACCGGAAGTTGCCAGGAAATGTACGACAGTTTGGCAAGGAGCGTTAATACTTAAGAATTCATTATTTCCCGCCAAGTTTCATTTAATCGATGGTGATACTGATATTGTGGATGGTTTAATGAAAGATGAGGACGGTAAACATCAGTTGAGGATTACACAGAGACTTCGGTTAGATCAACCAAAACTGGAAGATGTGCAAAGGAGGATTTCGGGGGCTAGCTCTCACGCTATATTTTTGGGACTTGCAGGGTCAACGGCCTCCGTGACGAATGATGATAGTACGGTCCAGACGAGACCTCTGAGGAATCTGGTTTCCTATTTGAAACAAAAAGAAGCCGCTGGAGTTATTTCCTTGCTCAATAAGGAAACTGAGGCGACTGGTGTGCTCTATTCTTTCCCACCTTGTCCGTTTTCCACTGAACTCCTCAAACGCACATGTCCCAATCTTTCAGAAGAAGCCATTAAAGAAGATCATTTAATCATTGTCGTGGTACGTGGTGGTACTGCTTAGTTATTTTTTCCCCAAATATTTGACACAAATAATTTTACCATAAATGGCAGTATAGTCATTATGTCAATTTACTTTTAACTTTATTTCTTCAATAACTCTTGGTAATGACTATACTTTTTTACAACTTGATCATTCATACACATTCTTTATTATTTTCACATTTATTTTATAAAGTAGAATTCATATATTTTTTTTTGCCCACTCCCCAGGTTCACAGATTAGTGTAAAGTTATCTTAACATTTATAAACAGTTTGTTGTACATTTCAGGAAATTGGTGATCAACGATGTTAAAAGTTGTTCAGTTGATATGTGTTGATGCTTTGACTGTATGTCATTTAAGTGCTTATTGATTTGTTTTGTGAAGAAAACACTAAAAATATTTGTAACTATGATTTAGTGACAAAGTGAAAAATTTTAGTTTAAGTGGTTGCAGTTCTTTCTCATAAAATGTATGTCATTTATTTTAGTGCAAAATTCTGTAAGGATTTATCTGTTATGTGAAAGGACTGTAGTTTATGACATTAACAAATGAAAATTAACTACAGTGTTGTAGTGTTCTGTGCAAGTAGTTACTCTTTATAAAGATTGTTTAATAATAAAAAAGTTGATAATTGTGATGTAGTGTTAAGAAACTTTTTCAGTGATTTGTTTACATAACATCATGGTCTTCTATATTATTTTACTTTGATAAATACAAGTTGTCAGGTCATAAATGTTCAATAGTGTTGTGCAAATAGATAAGTTCTTTCAGACTTCTGTGTTGTTCTTCAAAAAAAAAATTCCTTGTGCCAGTGTTCGTGCAGCAGAAACTATGTACGCTTCAAAAGTCAGACGCCACTTTCAGGCAGGTTCGTGAGTTTAAAAGTAATCGTGTGTAGTTCATTCGAGATGTTTTGGTGAAATTTCGGATTTTTCATGGCTGTGAATGATTAAAATTGGTATTTAGTAAATTTATTAGGATAAATTGACGTTAGTGCTATGATTTCAGTCACAAGTGGTTCAGTGATCCAAATTTAGTTTTTTCGAGATTTTGTGAATGAACATTAGTTGTGAGGGACACTAAATTGTATGTATATTATAATTTACCAAATGGAAAATTTTATGTAGAAAATGTACATACGTATATATTAAAAAGGTCGATAATTGCAATTAAACATTATTCTACCTGCAGCAATATACGGATCTAAATGTGACAATACAATGTTATACGAATTACAGCGTCAAAGTTGGTAAGTTTTTGTTGAATGTCAATTGCAGAAATTTAGGGATAAATTCACCCAGAGTAATAAATATTTTCATAAGACTTAAATGTATGAAAATTTGAGAGTCATAAAACGCATTTTGAAAAGTTCCTGTTCATAAATTATATGTTTAGACAGTTTTCAACAATTTTTTTTTTGTTTATATATTTTTTAGCTGTTTAATTAGTGGCCAGATTATTTTTGGAAATAACTTGTAACATTTGAATTAAAATAAAAGTATTAAATTTAATATGATGTTCGGCTGATTTAAGAGTTGCGTGGTTTTAACTTGAAATCGAGTATGAAAACCAAAATATAGTTTTAAAGTGCAAGGTACCATTTTAATTATTGTAAATTGATTGTAAACTCTGTTAAATCAAAATTTAAGCAATATAGATAGGATTATGTATAGCGAACACGAGCAGTTCACTTTGTGGTGTTTCACAACTATATCTGTATATTTAAAAGATACCACTGCCCCATTAAGGATTTAAACACTGAAATTTTAGATCATGTAAACCTGTATAGGAATATCCCTCTACGTGTAAACCGAAAATAAATTTCTTGGTCAATGTAAAATATACATTTATTTAATAATAATTATAAATATTCCATAAGTGTCAACAGCGTAAATTTAATCTATGCATCTGATAAAATAAGCAGTGACGACCAGATTATAACGTAATAAATTTAGTGAGGTGAGATTAGACGTGACTACAATTGCTGGATCAACAGCAGAACTTCTGGCTTGAGGTAACTTGTGTTACCCGCTCTAGAAAATTCATCCGCCACTGACGGATCCCACTGAAAATTCAAAATCACTGCGGGAACCAATTTTAACTGTGCAAGAGAACTTTCATTGTCTGATTCTTCAAACTTGTGTCCGGTTGCCGAAGTAAGAATAAAAGGTAGACCTGCATGTTCCAAATTGTCCTGAACGAAGTCAAGGACTTCCGAAAACTTTTCATATACTGAAAAAGTTCCTTGTAGATATAATCCATCCGGAAAACGAATTCGAATTAGAGCAAACTTATATTTTCTAATTTCTCTCAATTCGTCTTTTTCTCGCATAGCTTTGGTTCTCAATTGCATTTGTTTTTCCATTACTTCAGTTCTGTAAATACAAAATACACAACAGTTGTTAAAGTTTAGAAAATATTTACCGTAGTTGCTGTTCTTTTTTCAGCTCTTCGGGACTTAGTGCATAAAATTCTTTAGGTAAATCTACTCTTTGGGCAGCTTGGGCGGGGAAAAGTATTTGTACATTACGATCCAATTCTAATTCAACTCTGTCTTCTGATTTTAAAGCCTCCCTAAGTAACTGCAAAAATCAAGTGTTTTAATTGTATTAATAGTACAGCAATTCTTCGGCAATTGCGGAAAAGCATTCTTGAAAAACGTAGATAGCGAAACCGGAGCTTCTGTATGCACAACTAGGCATTATGAAAAATGTAGGAACTACCCTGTACGGCTGCAACAATACCCCCAAACTATGCTGACAATTTAATCTTTACTGAATTTGTGGATTAGTTATTGTAGTCCTCGTTAAATTAATATGCGATCACCAACGATAGTTGACGAAAAATCGAGATTATTTCATACATATTCGCGTTATCTTAAAACCGCGATTGGCGAAGGATTACTATATCAATAAATTCATTTATTACTTCTAAAGCTTGAAAACCTTCTATATTTTGCTCTTTGAACACCCAGAATTCTTCGTTAGTGCCATTGTGATCTAACACTTCTTGCTGAAAACCCGCAGCTAGCAATAAATCTGTCGCCCCTAATATGGGCAAAACTTTATCTCGGAATGTCGCATTGGAACAACGAATTTTATGGAACTTTGTTTCCTGAGGATTAGCGATAATATTGTCTAAGTATCGACACAGGATGTCAACGCATTCTTTCACCTAAAAGATCAATAATTATAATCGAAAAGATCTACAACAATTATGGTATTACTTTTATCCTATTGTAATTACAGGACTGAATGATAAGACAAGCTGTCAAGCCTCTTTCCTCTTCCAACTGTTCAAACAAGAATTCCTTGATTTTTACTTTCCATTCTTCTTTGGTTAACACTTCATCAGTTATTAACGGACAACGAAAATAAACTCCTGAAAACAAATGTTGAGATTTAAATATTAATGTTAAAAATATATACCGGGATATCAAAATTTATCTAGGTCAAAGGTGGTCAAGGATCTTCAAATAATTGTTGAAGCATTTGTGTCAATCATTTTTTCATGTCAAAATCAATTTTCGAGAGCACTTTTCACACTTTACTGCCTTCAAAGTGTGTTTCGCGAAACTGGCTCTGTGACTCATAAAAAAGACGCTGGTAGACCAGGAGCGCGTTCATAAAATATGGGCGAAGGTAGAGTGTGGGGAATATCACGTGACTGCAGTGTCACTCCGGCATTATGAACGGAATCGGGTAACGGTCAACATTGTCAACTCACATTTAATTGTCATCTATTTAACCACCTGCTTAAATGAAGAACAAGAGATTAAAAATGCAATTTGACGAAAGAAAAAGAAAATTAATTATTTCTGGGACAATTTGTTCTGCAAAAAAACGTTTTTCCCCTGTAAATTTGTTATCACCGGATTCAATACCGGAAGGGGAAGAAAAGAATATAAGTGTGGTTGCACAAGGAATACCTTTAAGAATTGTTGGATATGTTGAACGGATTGTACCGGGGTTAACCAACAGACAATTTCAAATGCATTTTAGAGTCAGCCATTCCAGTTTCGAAAATTTTGTTCCCATTATTGAAAACATAATTAAAAAATGTATAAAAACACCTTGGAACATATTTTTTTAACGCAGCCGCCGCTTCACTGCCGTCAGATATTTGACAGACGTCAAATCTGACGTATGGGTAATTTCTCCCGCACCGCTAGACATCGGTAACATGGGCACACTCCTTGTGTCACTCTAAACATTTGTGAACGATCTGGGGTAGCGTGATTATTCCCCCAATTTTAATTTGTGAACGGCGTTTGGGTGACCCACGGGTAACCTTTATACCTACCCAGAGTATTTATGAACGCGCTCCAATAGTTCGTACCGAAGAAATCATCACATGAAATAAGTTGAGACGGATGTTTTCCAATCCATGACCACCTTTGACCAATTTTTGATATCCTGGTATAAATCTTACAAAAAAAAAAAAAAAATTATCTAGCGAATTCAAAACTGCATTAGTTTACATTTGAGAAAGTCAAGTTTTATGTCTGGTACTAACACTGATCTCCATGGTACTATAGACATCAGTGGGTACTAAGGACTATTTAAGTGCACCTGTGAAGTTTACAATAAATTTTAAAAAATTGTTATGGCAAAAAAGCAAGCCATAGTTATTGATTTTGCAATATTACTTTTTTGTTGCAATAATATAGAACGAGAGAACGGAGAACTACTAGTAAAATAACTATAAACAGTAATTCAGATATACCGTATTAAAAAAAAAAAACTCAATTTATTCAGTACTCGCATTCAACAGCTGTTGCCACTGATTATAAAATAATGTCTATCGTTTTTGTTCCTGTATGTCGTCAAACAACAAATCGCAGGTAAATTTTTCTACGACGATAATGGTTCACATACATGAACTATGAATCGACGAAATATTCATAATGTTAACAAAACATCTATACCAGAGGTTCTTAACGCTATCTGCCCACTCCTTAATTTAAATTTTACAAAATTGGGTGATGTAAGTTGTGTTTTAAAGACAAATATAGTGGTCTACCAAAAACGTCAAATGAGATCGTGTAAACATGATGTAATTGCAGTAACTAACAAGCGTATTATATACAGCTGGTTGCAAAAAAAACGGAAACTGTCAGAATAAAATTGACACATTTTTACAATTCTTGCATAGTGTGAAACCTTCTTATGAGAGATAGGTTAGAATTAACGTCAAAATTCAATGACACGGTTTTAAATTATTTAATATAGGTATTGTCAAGTAGACAGTTAATTGACAAATAAACAAAATCAAATTTACATTAGGAAAATTTTCGTTTCCCGATTTTTTTGCAACCAGCTGTAAGTTGGTTGAATATCCCTGCGAATAAAGATCAAAGCCGCCAACGACATAAGCAGAAAATACTGTCTGAGACAACTCATCTTTGTCGACCTTACTTTTTATCTAGTGAATGTGTAGTCATGAACTCTATACTAATCAGTTTTTTCAAAGTACATTTTACACGACTATCAACATGGAGGATACAAGCTAAAACAAATAGAGATCATACCATCCTAGAATAAATACATAATACCATCTGTGAATGTAACGTTTTCATTATCACGTGCGACTAATTATTGTACAGCAGTACATCATATAATTATGTACATATAAATACACTAGTTTATTACAAATTTCTCGTTATAGTTTCTTTTTCGTTAAGAATGAAAACAACTTCATTCGTTACCATTTTTTTTCTCCCAACATTGAATAAAATGAAGTTTATGTATCTGACTTTTATACATAATGCACTTTATTCCTTAAGAAATAAAGTAAATGACAGCAGGTTTTATTTATTTATGACACATTAATAATAATCAATCAGCGAAACAAACTTGTTTACGTACTATTACGATCATAAAATTTTGGACATCAAACTTCTGTCACATTAAAAAAATACTCTAAATCATGCTTTATTGAAACTGTCACATGAAAGATGAAATTGTTGTCAATTTGACACCGGTTTAAAATATAATTTTTTTAATATGCGAGTACATTTGGGTATTTGTTTTATATTTTTTATTAATTAAAACCTCGTTCTATTCCATTTGTCTGATTTTTACAACTTTTTGAATATTTTCTCGGTAAATCTGACATTCACATTTTCAAAATTGACACAATCAAAATTGAGGTTATTATAAGGGTCGTTTTAGAATGTATGGCAGCACGATGACATTAGTGTCCAAAATTTTTTGATCGCAATTGTACGTGGTTCAAACATTTAAATAATTCTTTGTCAACGGTACAATAAATGAAAAGTTTGTGCTTGAAAATGATTATTTGCACTAAATATTGAACATTATAAAGAATAGTGCAATGATGTCCCACAAAATGTATTATTCTCTTCTCTTTCAATTGTTAAAACTTTACCATACATCCCACTAACTTGTTATGTTTATAAAAAAAAAAAAAAAACAATATGCTCAAGTACGTAATCGTAGGTATGTACATTACTGGGTTGGACTAAAAATTGTGGTGGGCAAAACAATCATTCGACTTTCAAGTTTCATTACTTTTTCTGGCTAAAATTTATAACGCAATACGCAATATACCAGACCATACTTTTAATCGGTGTAACAATCGTTTGAGTTTTTAATTGTTTTCTGAACTATTCATTGGACTTATTGTCAGATCACTTATGATTTTTTTTAAAGCGCTCGAATTTAAAGTGTCATAAAAAATCGGCTTATTATATAAATTTTATAGCTGCTGATGCGAAGGATCTACAAACAACAAACATTTCTTATACTTGCACCCACCAATGTACCCAGGACACTTAATCTCAATTACAGACATTTAACGATTTGATGTTACCGTTAGAATGTTACAGCAAAACTGATTCAAGGTGACCACAATTTTTTATGGTATGTATTTGTTTTAAGATAAACCAATAAAGAATTTTACCTTTTCATTTTTTTTATTACAATAATAAAATTCAATTTATGAAGTATTCAAAGAATGTTCTATTTTATTCTACTTTCATTAAATTTTTCATATATATGTATTTTCCAAAGTAATATTTTAAAAAACAATTTAACAAGTACTATGGCGGACAATAAATTTAGGCCGGCCTGTCGTTGGCTTGACATAAAAATGTGAAGCTGGCATTATGTTCAACTAACCCCATTTTTGATTTTTGTCATTCTTGTCAAAATTAAAATTGAGAAAAGAAGCGCGCACCAGAGAGAAGTGCTACTACAAATCAGTTATGCTAGTGCGTCATGATCTGTAAGTTACGAAAAGGGCGAAGGAAACGCCAAACAGCTTGAAAACCTTCAGTTTGACAAACTGACACATCAGTCATAATGACAATAAATGGTCGCTTGCATTGATTTTTTTGAAATGTCAGAAATTTGCTGGCCTAATTTTATTGTCCGCCATAGTACATATTATATTCTGGTATTTTGTCATTTGCAGCAACTGTCTCCATTTAAATTAGACGCATTTAAAAATCTTTTGCTCAAAATTTTGAGTATCAATGTGATCAAAGAGTGAAAGATGGCACATTATTCAATCCTACAAAACTGAAACTAAATTCAGTGATACACTAGACACTTTTATAGAAAATAACTTTTTCTGAAGCCATTTCAATTACAAAATATATCCATGATATAATTGTCTTATTATTTCAGATTACTGTGTTATCATTTAAATATCTTGTGCCACCAAATTTAGATTTTCCTAGTTCTGAATCTTTAAAAAAACATTTTTTGTTTATTATTCTTTGAAAATAACAATTATGTTCTTTTTACATGACAGTAAAACTTTTTTAAAAAGGAAAATTTCAAACAAGAGGAGACAAATAAGAAAAAAATTACTGGTCAAAAAATATTAAATCAACCAATACCTTATAGTAGCCAGATTTGTTTGTTTTTATACAAAAATTTAAAACTTCAAAACTATAGTCACAAACTACAGTTAAATTTAAACAGACCTTTAACAGCTAGATGTGGTGATGCTTCTAAATTTGATTGCAGTGGTGTGGAATGTGATACTTCTTCAACATTTGCTGCATTTTTCTTTTCTGCTTCAAGTTCTCGTCGAACTTGGGCTTGAATTGCAGCTAGAGAAGTATTAAAACCTGTGTTTTTATTTTGGTTGCTGAAACGAGCAAGAGCAGCTTCAGCTGCTTGCCTTGTAGCATCACTTGGTTGAGATCTTTGTGCCACATAAGTTGGTCTCTGCTTGCTAGGCCCTACAATAGTTGTCGATGACTCGTTTAAGCGATGCCCAGGTCCTGCCAACTTAAATTTTGCTTCTGCCTTTTTCTTAGCAAAAAACTTTTTTATTTTATCAGCCATGACTTTATATCCGAGGTGTGTGCTCCTTTGGTAACTTCAATTTTGATACACTTGCTTTCAATTCTTCAATGGCCTTATTGGTGGCTAATTATAATTTATATTATTTAATGAAAGTACAATACACCATGACTCACCTGGTTTCATAAACCGGTCACAAATGCGTTTACCATACACTTTCCACGCTATAAATATCAACACTAAATTAACCGATAATATTGAGAAAAGGATTTTTAATAAAAAAAACTGAAATTCGTTAAAATAAAGTGATTCCGGTAAACTGTCAAAAATTGATAATATATTTTTGTTTTTATTGTCGCGCAATACGGTTATAGCGTCACTTAAATATAGGGTGATCGTGTTCCAGTATAGGCAAACGATATCGAAAACCGATGAATTTGTCGGGAAACTGAACAATAATCCATTCATCACTCGAAAGAACTGCTCGTGGTCATTTCAAAGGAAAAATCCAAAAACTGAAAATGACATTTACGACAGCTAAAATGTGACACTTGCACGCTGAGCACTATTATAGCTTCCTACTGTATCAGTCGGAAGAACTTATAGTTACCACTTATAGATGTCGGTAAGTTTACAACTGATCATGGCCTACTAAATCTGAAATGCACTTCGCTTATTACGGTCGTGGTCGTAACAAACGGATTTTTAATGGAGCAATTGATTCCGCTTTCCTAAGGTAAATTTAGAAGATTTCGACAACTGCCGATTCGTGCAAAATAGTTTTTTCACTACTAGCCTTAGAAGGCGTCATTATTTACTCCTGAACCGAACCCAGAAGTAGAATTTCTCTCCTACTGGTTAATAATTTTTCATTATTAACCGTCACCTAGCAACGACAGATTGTCGTTCATTATCATTTCATTGGTTAACGTAGCAGTCGTTTAGAAATGACAACTCGGATCCGTCGCATCGCATTCGACAATAGTTATTTGTATAGCAAGGCTGCGAAATCCTACTTTGACGAACCGAGAGAAAAATTGTCGTCAAGGCCGCTTTGCGGCCGAGACAAGACAATCTCGAGGTCGTCAAAGGATTTCGTAGCCAAGGTGTACACAACATTTTGTGTGCAACCCGAAAATTTGTAATTATAAAACGAACAAGTAAAATTTCCTACACTGTCAATAAAAATAAAGTCGGCCTACATGTCGCCATGTCCCTATGGAAACGACATAAATAAAACAATTCATTTTGAGAAAAATTGGAAAAATGTCGCAAGAAAATTACGTTTTTGTTCCGTCTACTTCCCCAGATTGTGCAGTGTCCAATTTAATACCAGAAAAGTCCAAACGGCAGTACGATAAGTGTTACAATGACTTTAAAGAGCGGTGTAATAAAAATAATGTGAAAACGGTGTCGGAGAATGTTGTTTTGGCTTATTTAATGGAAAAATCAAAAACTGTGAAAAGTTCAACTTTATGGAGTACATATTCAATGTTGAAGCTCACGCTGAACATACGGGATGGCATTGGTGTTACGAGGTTTCTGAAATTGGTACCTTTTTTGAAAAAAAGTCAGTTGGTTATCAGGTGAAAAAGTGTAAGGTATTGACACGAGACCAGATCAATTTGCTGTATAATCTGCCCTTTTTTTAGGTCATTTTAATCATGGGAATATTAGGAGCCATGCGAAGAGACGATGACGAACTAACCAAAATGTCTATCGATGACATCAAGGATGAACATTCTGTATTAATAGTGGCCGTTCCTGACACAAAAATTGACATAAAACAAACTTTTACTGTCACCAATCCAGAATTTGTAAGATTATACCGCAAATATGCAGCTCTTGTTCCGTGTACTCATCCAGAGTTAAAAAAAACATTATAAATTGTGCAGTGTCGCATTTGAAACCTGAAAAATCGAAACAGCAATATAAAAAATGTTACAGTGACTTTAAGACTGATGTAACAAGAAGAATGTGAAAACCCTGTCGGATAATGTTGCATTGGCTTACCTATTTACTGGAATTTATTTATTGTGGCAGGTAAACGTTAAATCTGTTATGATAAGTTTTAGGTTATTTTAATCGTGGAAAATATCAGATGCCGTGCGAAGAGACAAATAAACCAAAATGTCTGTTGATGCCATTCAGGATTCAGGATATGTTACTACTTACTAGTTACTAGATATTTCCCTTTTTGACCGGTGGAAAATTAACCTAATTCATACGTGTCTGTTCTAGATCGATCTTTTTTACCGACTCCCCGACTCATCAATCATCAGGCGACCACTCCATTTAAAATTGGCGGGAACTTCAAACCGGATGAAAATTCTGTACTAATAGGGGGGCCGTTCCTGACACAAAAACTGGCATAAATCAAACTTTAACTGTACCCAATCCAGATTTTGTAAGATCACACCGCAAATATAGAGATAGATATGTTGTAATTGTGATAATAAATAAATATTGAAATGACTTTTACTTTTACGGCCGTCGTCAAGGCAACGGCTGCGAAATTCAATTTCGCGGCCTGCTCTAGGCACGCGAAGTGCTCATTTCGCGTACGGTTGCACACAAAATAATTTTATTAATAATTATTATTAGAAAGGGTTTTAACGTATCTATAGTCTGTTTTTTCCTGCAAGGCCCAAGCCGTGGCGGGAAATTTGAAATAGGCCAATAGGATTAGTTAAAAATCGGTTATTTTACAATAAAACAATAAATTAATCCTGCTAGCAGGGGATGTATCTGTCACATGTGTTGTCATTTCTGCTTTTTAAAAATGAGTGAAAAGATCAAAGGCAAACTGACCGTTAATGAGAAACTGATGATTCTTAATGTCTTTAAAGGACTAGAACACGATCATCCTCAGTTTAACAAAACTGTTTTATTAAGCAAGTGTTGCGAATACACAGGTAACATATCTTTTATTCTCTTCATTAATGAAGACTAACAGAAATACTTCTAATCTAATAGGTCGCTCTGTGCGAACAGTTAAAAGAGTTTTGGCCGAGGAAAAAAACACTGGCACCCTTAGACCACCGAAAGTACCTCAACGTGAAGATCTTTTAATTTTAAAGGAACATCAAAAGTATTTAATACGACGAACTGTACACCAGTTTTTTTTCGATAATCTTCCCCCAACACTAAATTTGATTCATGCCAAGATATAACAAAATGAAGAAATTCCAAAAATGAGTGGATCCAAATTATATAAGATGTTAAAATCTCTAAATTTCGCGTGAGTAGACAACAAAATGAGATTTTGATTAATTAAAAGCGTAATCTTTACAATTAACAGATTTATCAAGAGAGGTAGGAAAAGTATATTATTAGATAGAGAGGACATTGTAATGTGGAGAAGAAAATATTTACGTCAAATAAAAGAATTACGAAAGCAAAAAAAACATATTATTTAGACGAAACATGGGTACCACTCGGGTCATGTCAGATCTAAAATATGGGTAGATCAGAACCTAATGAGCAAAAGAGAGCTGTTTAACCAAGATTTGTCAGCCGGGTTAAAAAATCCTAGCGGAAGAGGAAAACGTCTAATAGTGGTACACACTGGAAACGAGAAAGGTTTTGTTAACAAGGGGTTGTTAGTTTTTGAAGGAATTAAATGTGGAGATTATCACGACGAGATGAATTCTGAAAAATTCGAAGCTTGGTTACCTAAAATCTTAAGTTTGATTCCTCAGAACTCAGTAGTAGTATTAGATAATGCTCCATACCATAGCCGAGTTTTAGAAAAATGGCCAACTTCAGCATGGCGAAAAGAACAAATTAAAGAATTTTTGGAAATAAAACAAATTCCTTTTGAAAATAACTTACTCAAATGTGAACTGTCAGATTTGGCATCTCTTCATAAGCCAGTCCACAGTCCAGCCACTTTATGCAGTTGAGGAATTAGCAGCAGCGCATAACGTCAAATTTCTGAGAACTCCTCCCTACCACTGTGAACTCAATCCAATAGACATGATTTGGGCTCAAGTAAAAGGTTATGTGGCTGCTAACAACAAAACATTTAAGTTGGAAGACGTTAGATTGTTGCCAGAGAAAGGTATCCAGAATGTAACACCAGAGAGGTGGGAAAAGTGCGTGCAACACGTAATTAAAGAAGAAGACAAAATGTGGAACTTGGATGGCTTAATGGAAACTGTTATGGAACCATTAATTATAAATTTACAAAATTCCTCTGATGATAGTGATAATAGTGACATAAATTAGTTTGAATCGGTTGTCCGTTTGTCTGAATTTAAACGTTTTTTTTTTAATCAATAATAAATTTCTTGTTGCTTTAATGCTTGAAACTCTTCATTTTTATTATTTTTCACATTAGTGTTTCAACCCCTTGAAACCAACAACCAGTTATACAATGTGTTTTTCCGATTGCCTAACTTCTCCCCTGCAACATCCTGCGAATTTTCAAAATTTTAGCGGTGTAAGTTGCACTGGGCCTTGCAGGAAAAAACGAAGTTTAGTACAGTATCTAGTACAGTATCTAGTAGTATGTGAACGGATTTTGATAAATGTCACCACTTGTCAAAACGAAACGTCAAGCTAATTTTAAAGATTTTAAGCGATTTGGAGCTCGTCGAACAAAAAAACGTTGTATTCAACTCGTTCGTGTGCCAATTTACACAAGAACTCGTCAAATAAACGACTGTTTTTTCACTGTTTTTACGGTGAAAAATTCCCTCATGTTATGAAAACAGTTGATATTGACCAATAGTGTGCCGAATATTGCGAAAAAATCTAGTCGTGGTCAGAAAATGCGTCTTCCGCCGACAAAAATCTCCCTTCCGGTGAAAAACCACGTTGACAAGGCTTTTGTTTTTATTGGCAAAACAAATTAATGAACAAAATTATTTTGACGTTTTCCGAAATGTATAGTCGTTTTCAATGACATCCGTGCTGTCAGTATGACAGTATGTTGGCATCACTTGCTGTTTCAGTTTAGTAATTTTGAATTTCCTAATTTGGCAATTTACCTTGACGCGGCAAATTGATAAATTCAAATTATTATTTATCATTTCCGATAAAAAATGTAGTCTGATTCGGATTCCGAGGATGACTTCGTTTAACCATGTTTTACACCATGTTGAAGATTGAGTTTTACCGTTTGTTGTTGACGTTTCACGAAATATAAATTTTCTTTTACCATAACCTCAATTTCTTGTTTGACATTTTTTTAACTAGGATTTTCTTATACTCTGAATACTTGTTATGAATTTGTGTGTACAATCTGCACCAACATATTAAAAATGACACTGACAGCACGGATGTCGTTGAAAACGACTATATATAAAAAATCGTTTTAGAAACGACTCCAGCAGTGATATTGACTACAGTATGAAAACAATTTGGAATACAACAGGTAAATTGTTGCAGGAAAAGTGCCACGATGAATATAAACTAACCTTTAATCCGTTTTGTGATGTTGTTCCGAATGTTTGTTTGAATTGTTCATTCGGGTATTTGTCTAGACAAATACAGGTGGTCCCGATATGACCTGCCAAAAAAATTCTGGGTCATTAGAAGGATCTAACAAGTCCAAAATAGTAGTTTATTTGACGAGTTCTTGTGTAAATTGGGGTTTTTTGGCACGAGTGGGCCAGTTTGCAACGCGAGTGAAACGAGCGTTTTAAAGGCCCACGAGTGCCAAAAAAGCCCAATTGACACAAGAACGAGTTGAATACAACGTTTTTTTGTTCGACGAGTCCCTTAAAGGCTCCAAATCGCTTAAAATCTTTAAAATTAGCTTGACGTTTCGTTTTGCAGGTCGTGACATTTATCAAAATCCGTTCACATAGAAGAAAATTCTCAAATTCTGATAGTGTCGAACAAAAAAAACCATTGTCATTAGGTCCAAAATAATGGGGATAAATGAACCCCTATCCACACCCATTCGACGCTACTGACCACAAAAATACCTACCTACTCAGGAATTAATTGTTGGTGTTTGTAAGGATGGCAGTATTGGCAGTATCTAAGCAACATAGGTACCTGAATCGTTTATGACAAATCTCAAATCTGACAAACTAAATCAAATTAATGACATTTATTGAAAACGCTGTACACTGTGTGCGTTAATTGACAAGCTTATTTAGGTACAAAAGCTGATGTTGTAGACTGAGATGAATGAGTAATAAATAAAGTGGTGTTCCTCAATGTGTAAATAAATGTAGAGGTAGTGTGTGCAAAATTGTGGAAGAACTGTGTAATAAGAGTATCGTTTTAATTGTGGTTAAATAGCCAAAATAATGTATTGAATAAATTTATTTACACTTTACATATTCGTACTTTCAACTCTAACTGAGAATATCTACTAACTGATGAAAGGTAAACTAGACTAAAAAATTATTTTATAATAAATGTTCTGCGTGCCTTCCGTTGGCGTTTAAACACATTTGAGTACGCCCGAGTACGCCGGTACCAATTTTCATAAACAGAATTCAGCATTTCTGGGTTTTTACGAATCTGGTTCGCCGCGTCTGTTACGCGTTTCTGGAATTGGCCTTTTGTATTTATTTCAACTTCGTATACCATATCTTTCGTGTGGCCCCAAAAATTAAAATCCAGAGGGGTTAAATGGAGGATCGGGGACGCCATCGTACCTATTGGAATCAGTCAGAACCAACCTCACATAAATGCAGATGCAGCTCCACAAAAGTACAACGGGACGGAAGGACTCCTTCAGGAAAACGCTCGCCGTATGGTCGCCTTGCCGGTCTTGAATTACCACTTGTTTCGCCATAGAGTAAATGCAAATCGGCGTATTCTTGTTTTGTGAATTTCATAATTTTTTTGAAGGATTCGCAAATTTAAAATTAAACTTGACAAATGTCATAGGTGTTACAGGTACCGTTGCTAAAGAAATTGCAACCAAGTAACCAGAATTACCTTTTTAAAACCGATTAACTCATTAGCGTACAGCAAATTTTGACCAAGTTTTCAATTATTTTTATCTCGAAAACGAAAAGACTTTTCTTAGAAACCATTTTTGCTCCGAATAACATATTGAACAAACATGTCATGCTAAATATTAGATTAAACTTCTTATATTGTATTGTATTGTATTGTAAGAATCATAGCCTCCAGCTATATTTAACCGGTCGGGCCAGGTAGCCACCCACCCCTACCAGAGACGACTGGCGGGTAGTTCTTAGTCTTGACCAGAAGCTTGTAAACTCTGAGAGAATAAACAGCAGCCCTAACTTGTGTGTTTAAATCAAAAACCACCCAGATTAACAGGCATTCTGTAGATAAAACAAGCGATCCTACAGAATCAAACATTGGTCCTTCGAGCCGGATAGTGTTAAAAGCATACGCAACAATTTCACACGTGATCGAAAAGCGTAAGTCAACGTGCAAAACAAGCCGTTCTTATCAAAAAGCATCCGCGCTGTGTAACGTGTTCGTCATCGAAAACACCGTCCACAAGAGAAATAAAGCGAGTGTGCGAATTGCGAAAATCCAAATTCGTGGTACCAAGTAGAGTGGCAGCAGTGGTACTTTCAACATTCACCGGAGCACCATTCCCCCATACATCGGACACCACAAAGGCGATCTTGAGCACCAGGATCCAAACATCGCATTCCTCCAAGTCGAGCTTCATCAGGACAGGTTAGTGGCTCACTCAATCCATACACAAAAAAAAAAAATCCTTCCAAAAACACCTTAGCGACGGCTATCTGTACTAAATCACGTAGAGCACTTTCATAATGGCTAAAAAATTAGATCAGGCTAAAAGTAATCGCTCAGTTATTGAAGGCAGACTACAGCGAGTAGAGCAATTTATTGAGGTTTTTGACTCTACAACCAGTAGCATAAATCTATTAAAAGCGCGATTAACGATGCTGGATGACATCAGAAAGCAATACGATGAAGTCCAATACGCTCTAGAACAGCTAGACGAACAAACTACTCACGAAAAGCGCTCAATAGAACGTGGTCAATTCGAAGATAGGTATTGTGCTGCGTTAGCTAAAATAAATGACATTATTGATATGAAAAATGCACCCGCGCCTCCTATTAACACCGCACCAAGCGTAGTCGGCAATCAGCAAAATAACGCATCAAATAACGGGTTTTCTCAATTAAATCTACCTGTGTTGAATCTAAAAACTTACGACGGTAGTTACAAGGAATGGCTAAATTTCGAAAATTCGTTCAAATCGGTGATCGGGGAAAACAAAAATTTAAATAATTGTCAACGCTTGCAGTACCTAAAATCGGTTCTACGAAACGAGGCCCTACGCGCAATCGAGTCTCTACCCATAACTGACGAAAATTACATAATTGCATGGGAAGCACTTGAAAAACGTTTCAAAAACACGCGTTTAATAGTTGAAGACCATGTTTCAGCAATTTTGAACGCTGCTCCCATTCTTAAAACATCTAGCACAATGCTTCACGAGCTTTTGGATACAGTAAACACTAACATGGCCGCGTTAGAATCATTAAACATACCAGTTGCAAGTTGGGATGCAGTTATTGTGCTTATCATTTTCCAAAAATTAGACTACAGCACAAAACGCGAGTGGCAAATGACTTTGGATAATAGCATACCCACGTACAAAAAACTAATTCAATTTTTAGAAAAACGCTGCACGGTACTGGAAGCTTTAAATGCAACTTCATCCGACAAACAAAACAATGCCAAAACGAATCATCAGCAAACAGGTAAACCGCGAACACTTACGCATGCAGGTGTAAACAAAAAATTACTTTGCACGTTTTGTAAAAATTCAGAACATCATATCGGTCAGTGTGGTAATTTTTTGGAACTCAACGCACCCGATAGAAACACACAGGCAAAAAGATTAAATTTATGCACGAATTGTCTACGCGATAATCATAAAGTCGCGAACTGTTTTTCGAATTCAAAATGCCGAACGTGTAAAGGCAAACATCACACATTGTTACACTTAACGCAACCTGCGCAACAAAATGACGAATCAATCACAACAAACAATCATACGTTGCCAGTAAAAAATGTAAGCGAATCCGTCCTGTTATCAACTGCAGTGATTCTAATCAAAAATCGCAAAAATCAATATGTACCATGTCGGGCATTTTAGACACTGGTTCTATGTCCAATTACATAACGGAAAAACTCCATACAAAATTGGGACTAAACGCTTCTCCCGTAAACTTCACAATAAAGTGTCTCAATGGAACAACCAGCACTGCAAAACGTGAAATTTCAGTTAATTTGAAATCCAGAATAAGTGAATATTCAATGGACTTAAACTGCTTGGTTATTCCAAAAATCACCGAAAATTTACCGTTGAAAACAATCAGCCCATCTTTCTTGGAAATTCCAAAGAACATTTCGCTAGCCGACCCTAAATTCTTTGAAAGTAGTCAAATAGATTTATTGTTAGGCGCCGGCTCCTTTTGGAAATTGTTATGCATAGGACAGGTAATCTCTCCGAGAGGCCTTACTTTTCAAAAGACTCACTTTGGATTTATTGCGGGCGGCACTTTTGGAAATCCCGAGTTCAACAAAACAACCACCTGTAATCTGGCGGCAACAATAAAACCGGAAACAAATTTAGAAAAGCAGGTACAAAATTTTTGGAATATGGAGGAAATCCCCAGTATTATTGGCGACACGGAGAAATTATCCGTCGAAGAGATCGCTTGCGAACGGCACTTTCAAGAAAACACCACCCGCGATTCGGAAGGTCGTTTCGTAATACGGCTCCCTTTCAAAAACAATAACCTAACAATCGGTGATACGAAAAATGCATCATTAAAACGGTTCTACGGCATAGAAAGAAAATTATGCAACAATCCTGAAACGAAAATTCAATATTCAAATTTCATGTCTGAATACCTTGATTTAAATCACATGAAAGAATCTAAAATAGCAAACAAAAATGAATGCGTCTATCTACCTCATCATGCTGTGGTCAAAGAATCCAGTACAACAACAAAATTAAGAGTGGTGTTTGACGGATCACTTAAAAGCTCCGATGGCTTCAGCCTTAATGATAATCTGATGTGTGGACCTGTGATACAGCCCGATCTATTCACAATTGTGGTTAATTTTAGAACTTATCAATTCGTATTAAGTGGTGATTTAACTAAAATGTATAGATCCGTGCGTCTACACCCTGACGATTTTAAACATCAACAAATTTTCTGGCGTAGTGACCCCAATGAACCATTAAAATCATTCAGTTTAACCACACTCACTTATGGATTAAAACCATCTAGTTTTATAGCAACTCGTTGCCTACAAGAATTAAGCAATCGAAACAACGAATCATTGGGTAGTATGCATAAGAATAAGCATTTGCTTATACTATATATTTGTCTTTTTCTATCTAATAAAGTCCATGTATTTCTATCTCTCACTAATACAAGTAAAAGCATTTGCTAATGGTTTATGCATATGACCCATTTTAGTATGGCATTTTTATATGGACGATTTATTAACGGGATCTAACACTGCTTCAGAGTTAATAGATATCAAAAACAATCTTGTCAGCATACTAAATCAAGCAAAATTTGAATTAAGAAAATTTCAGTCAAATGAACCGAAAGTGTTACCAGTTAATAAATCCGAAATATGCGATCCAAACGTACCATTAAACAATAACGAGAACACGAAAACCCTGGGGTTGTATTGGAACTCTACCACCGACACCTTGAAATACGAAATAAAATTGCAAAACATTTCAAAAAAGATAACAAAGCGATCCACATCGAATTGGTGACTGAATTGACAACAGCTGAATTTTTAGCAGCATTACGCCGTTTTGTCGCTCGCCGTGGTCTGCCTCAAAATATCTATTCTGACAATGCCACAAACTTTGTAGGAGCGAATAACGAGTTGATCGAGCTAAAAAATTTCTTTGAACAAAAACAATTCAAAAATCAACTCATGAACCAATTAGTCAACATGAGTATCAAGTGGCATTTTATACCCCCCAGGTCCCCACACATGGGTGGGTTATGGGAAATCAATGTAAAGTCTGTGAAGCAACATCTCAAAAAAATTTTAGGCGAAACAAAATTAACGTACAGCGAGATGTATACAGTTTTAGTACAGATAGAAGCCTGCTTAAACTCCCGACCCTTGACACCTATTTCAAATGACCCAAACGACCTAGAACCACTTACTCCAGGCCATTTCCTAGTGGGTGAGTCCCTAACATCAATTCCAGAATACGACGTGAGTGACGTTCCCATGAATCGGCTCTCCAGATGGCAGCTAGTGGAGCAACTACGATCCCATTTTTGGAAACGCTGGCACCGGGAGTACCTCACACAGCTTCAGCAAAGGAGCAAACCAAAAGGCACGAAGAACACGCCCATGGAAATCGGCGCCATGGTGTTGTTGATGGAGGATAACGCACCGTCCTTGTCATGGAAGTTGGGTCGTGTCATCGAACTGCACCCCGGAGATGACGGCGTCACGAGGGTAGTGACGGTGCGGACAAACCAAGGAGATTTCAAACGCGCAGCACGCAGGTTATGTGTCCTCCCGTTGGAGAAATAAATGTGCGTTTGTGTGTGTTTGTGTGTGCAAAAAGACTGAGTTTCCGAACAATAATTCACGTTTTCTTTTTAGTTTTTTTTGTAAATTGTTTCAACCATTCGTATTGTATAACGTAGATTAAGTTGCTTGTAGCAAATTTTTGCAAGGTATCATGCTTCCTAGACAACTCTTCGAACTGTATTTATATTGAAGACGCAATTCTTCAAGGGGGGAGTATGAACAAACATGTCATGCTAAATATTAGATTAAAATTCTTATATTGTATTGTATTGTATTGTAAGAATCATAGCCTCCAGCTATATTTAACCGGTCGGGCCAGGTAGCCACCCACCCCTACCAGAGACGACTGGCGGGTAGTTCTTAGTCTTGACCAGAAGCTTGTAAACTCTGAGAGAATAAACAGCAACCCTAACTTGTGTATTTAAATCAAAAACCACCCAGATTAACAGGCATTCTGTAGATAAAACAAGCGATCCTACAGAATCAAACACATATACATACTATTTTTTCTTCAAACCTTCATAACAAATTATTTAAGACATGTTTAAGAAACCAGGTAGGAATTTCAAATGATTTACAGCTTGACTAGAATAGCTTGGCGTATGAGATGCGCACAAGAGGAAACAAGCGAGTGTCTGTAAGACAAGGATATGGCTATGGTTGTAGGTACGGTACACTCAATGAAGCAAATCTGCTCAAAACAGCCCGGACATGCTGTTCACTTGAAGCTTGAAGCGCTTATTTTCGCCCGTTTGTACACGATCTAAACACTTCCAGACCCAACAGACAAGTGCGCTCCGCTAGTGGGAGGGATTTCAGTCCACTGCGTCACTCGCCAAGCTGTTCTGGTCGACCTGTACCTAGTTTACTTTACAGTCGCTCACCAGCGGAGATAATAACTTCACGGACACCCTCAGCGGAGATAATAACTTCACGGACGCTCCTCAACGGAGATAATAACTTCACGGACGCTGGTCAGATCGTTAGATGCCATGACAATGAAGTGACACTTTAGCATTATCAATGCAGCAGTGCAATGTCATATTTTACGGACGTTTGAAGAAAATAGTAGGTATATTATGTTATGAGGAGCAAAAATGAAGTTTTATGTGCTGCGGCGGTAGATTGGCTGCCGAACGCAGTGAGGCAGACAAACCAGTCAAATAAACTACTGTATTATAAATGTTAAAGTGGCTCTATTTGACGCTTTTTCAATATCTGCGGGAAATCTGTCGTCGATATCGGCATCGTTAACGTCGTTTTCTTTGCATTCCATGTTTACGAATGCAATAATGTGGAATTGAAAGTGTTTTACAAAACGTAATGAAAACTTTTTTGACGTTTCTAATAAACAAATGTCAATAGAAGACTATAGTCTATTTTTTCCTGGTAGGCGCGTGCGTGCGCATTTACAAAATACTGCAACGAAATGCGACTTTCCTATTGGTTACTTTATTTTTCTACTTACACTAGAGAAATGTGCAATATTACAGTGTTCTGTACTGTCAATCAGGTCCAAGCTGCCATTTTTGTTTCATCGTGTCTTAGTTTTCCTTTCGTGTTTTGTGCGTATTTTGTGTTGTGTCCGTTTATTTATTAAAAAAACAGTTCTTAGAGGTTAAGAAGTTTTTATATGTCAACAAGATGTCTTAATTTCGATCACCAAACGGCGTAAGTTGGATTTATGCTAACATCAAGTAACAGTTTTTTATTAATGCATATTTATAGCAAATTTCTCACAAGCCGAGAAAGAAATGATCGTTTAAGTATTTCGTGGGATCTCCAAGGATTTTGCCCAGTTAACCAAGACGGCTCATATGGAAAAAACTGCAGATTATACTGGTATTGATTTCTGAGGTTTTTTTTGTTGTATCACAGCTTAATTACTTTGTGTTGAAGGTTCAACACAATGATACTTGGCGGAAGAAAAGAAGTGTGGGCAATTACAGGCACTGAAGAAACCTGATAGGAAATGGATGAACATCAAAAATATCTCATTCGAAAAACAGTGCACTCATTTTTCTCTGCAAACAGAATTCCTACAATTGATGCTGTGTACAGGGAAGTGCAAAACAATGAAGAAATTCCAAACATCAGTCGTTCTAAGCTTTATAATGTTTTACACGAATTAAAATTCAAGTAAGTACATACATTGTTTTCAGTTAACTATAAAACATTGAAATCTATGTTTATTTCAAATAGCACAAATAACGAAACAGAAAAAGCCTGTTAATAGAAAGAGAAGACATATCTTGGCGAAGAAGATATTTACGGGAAATAAAAAAAATACGCCAAGAAGGGAGACCTTTTCTGGTTATTAGAAATGATTGTAGTCGAAGCAGGCCTTGTCCATGTTATGAAATTTTTGCCGCTTTCATGTGAACTGACAATTATTGTCGATGTCACTGTAATTTTTTTTATGTGATTATTGTTGATATTTTATTTTATTTTTTTTTTTTAAATTAACGATTGAATCCAAAAGTATCGAGTTGTTTTGTACCCAATTTAACTCCTGTGTGTATAAAATAAAAAAATGTTGTACATATAATATTTGTTATCAATTTTTCCACGAGTTGATTCATAAACTTTTTTGTTTACATTTTACAAATTATACAAAAATTAAATCATAAACATGAGTTTTAATCTGCAACCACAAATACTGATCCCCCTAAATAATATGCAACCAAAAATACTAACAATTCCTGCATCCTGCTAAAAATCTTAGCTATGTGATTCTACCTTTCGGAGATGCGCACGCACGCGCCTACCAGGAAAAAATAGACTTTAGCTACCTGATTTTTGCCGCAGAAATTAAAATAAACATCAAAAATGCGACTGCGTTTTTAAATGCAATGCAATGCAAACCAGTTGTATAAAAAATAGATGTATGATGGACGTGTTAAAACTTAAAAGTGATTTTATTTTGTTCGTGGAGTTGGTCAACTCGCTACGCTCGTTTCCCAATCTACCCCACTTACAAAATAAAATCTCACTTACACTTACATCATAAAATATATTGAATGTTTCAGTATCTAAAAACAGCCGTTTTAAAAAAACGTCAATATCCAGTTATCCACCGTCGTTTTCTCGCGAAATGATTAAGAAACTTGGGATAAAATGGAATAATAAAAACTTTGGGTTAGGCACAAACTCCACAAAGACATGGAAATTTATGGCAAGTTTAAATATTTAAGGACACAAATTAAGAATAACATCAAACACTCTTATGAAATTTACATTCAAAACATTGAATCTAGCGAATCTGTTTTGGAAAAACATATACAAAGCATCAAAAAAAGATGTCTTACTGATGTATTACATTAAAGAAATGAAAAATGATCCTGTGCGCATTTAAAATTCATTTGCTGACTTTTTCAAAAGAATTTTTTTCCATCTAATTCAACTTGAATTACATCATATTCTCGTTGCTCTCGTATGTACGAGTACATAAAATCTGAATATGAGGTACTCGTATATGTATATTGCTCTACAAAAATAAAAAATAAAATGACATTAGGACCTGATGGTGCTTCCAATTTCTTTGTTGATGTCGAAATTTCTTCCCCATAGAGGTGTTTGCTGAGTTTGTAAAGAGTCTTCCACCTCCATCTCCCACCACCAAAAATCAACAATCTAACATTGGAACTCGTAATCGACAACACAACCAGTGAACCAGTTTCATATTCGCTATGAAGAAGGTAACAGCAATAGCATGGCCACCGAAAGTTCAGCTACCAGAAATTTTACGCGGTTAAACCTGAAAATTAACATACCGATGGACAAGGGCTGCGAAAGCCTTCACAAACTCATAAATTGAGCATGCCAATTGCCAAATCGTCACGTACTTTAGCACTGTAGAAATCGTATTATATGAATATAAATTTTAACTGTGAAATTTAGACTATAGTCATATTATTTGTAGGTATAGGAATAAAATCGTTCTTTTTGTTGGTTTGATAGGTACTAACATTTTTTAAATAAAAACTCAAAGTACATATTATGTTAAACATATTATATTACTATACATACATGTTTGAATAATATAGATATAAAAATAATACATTTTCATAAAAAAGTCGTATTTATGGACTCAGTTATTCCCATTTAAATATTAATACTCGTATTTACAGCATTTTTACTAAATAGATTAATCACAAAAATTATAATTAAATTAATGAAATTATAATAAATAATACTGACATCTGAAAGGAAAAAAGGAAAATTACTATGTATTTTAGGTATGTGTTTAATGAGTTAAACTGAAATAATTTAAAACAGTCATTTTTATTTAAAATGGATGGTTAAATCGGTCTTAAACTCTAGTACTTTTAATAAATTCGTTGAGTTATCAGTTATCACATAAATTAAACATTGAGAAAAGATATTATACTGTTGTAATTTAAAGGAATTTTCTGCTCTGGAGAAGTGATTAATTCCTTTTACAACTACAGTTCAGTCTATAGACAATTTAATGAAAACTAGGTTAAAACAGGAAATTAACATTTTCAGACGACCACTGTGAAATATGGCACATTTCACACGGTTTTTCCTTAGTGAAAATTTAAAATTGCAAACGATTTCAACACGAACACGAACGAACAGCCTAACCGTGTACAATGAAAAATTTGAGAAATCTGATTGGCCGACAGCTGTGTGTTTTTATATTGTACACGGGCCGATGATTAACGATGTCTATCTCCGCGCAACGGCGTAATTATTTTGTCCGCAGCTCTGTCGAATGATATTTGAAGTTTGAAGGGATGCCGAATATTAGCGTTTTTTTTGTGGTCGTCGGAAAAATATCGTGTATACCACGTGTTGAAAATTCGATTTCACACGAGTTTGCAGAATTGAGCCACAAGCCGTAGGCGCGTGGCATAAGCAAACGAAATCTTTCATTTTCAACTCTTGATATACAATATACTATTAAAAAATATATCTTGGTAAAATAATTGTTTTTTTTTTTTTGTTTTTTTTTTACGTCATAAATGTAAACAAGGGCCATATCACGACACCGTTATTAAAGTAGGCTAAAGTCTAAAGTCGTAATTAAAGTAAACATAAAACGATATATAGACAAAAGTCTGGAATGGGCGGTTTATTTCCATAAATATGAACTTTTTAACAATAGTTATTTGTACAACTAGTTATGAAAGTCATACTTTTTTTCACGAAATTGCAAATCACGCAAATAAGTGAAAAAAAGAGACTTTCATAACGTGTTGTACACACTATTTTTTTGCATATCGAAATTTGGTCTAAAAGGATTTATGAAAAATTAAAAAAAAATACCTAGGTCTGCTTTGATAATCATCTCCAAAGAGATGGAATAAAATGATGCAAAAAAGTACTGCTTTCACTACGATTTTTCGTGTAAAAAAGAGCCACTTTCATTACGATATGCAAAAAATAGTATATTTCGAACCAAGGTAAGAAAGTGGTTTCTTGCAGACCGCAGGCAAAGATTATAAACCGAGTCGTAGACGAGGTTTGTAAGTGCCTAAGGTCTGCAAGGACACTTTCTTAACAAGGTTTGAATACAATTTTTTTCCCTACCGGCACAACTTTGTTGAAAAAAGTCAAAAAAGATGGTTATATTCGTGATTAAAACGAAAATTTTGAGAATTGAATAGTAGGCTGTGTTATTTGTTTAATTAACTTGTCATCGCATTTGAAGATTTGAGGTTTGTTCGAAAATTTGATATAAACAGGGTAAAGTAATCTACCTACCTAGCTTATCTATTTATTTTCCAGATTATATGATTGACCTACCAACTTACTTCATTGAATTGGCTTTCATTTATCAATAACTTATTTCACTTTTGACATTTATGACATTTGTATTTTGGTACAGTTTTACCATAAACATTTCATGATTAACTTTCTTACCTTAGCGAGAAAGTTGAATTTTCTCACCTCAAATGAGGTATCCACAGCCTACATTTCTAACCGGTAGGGAGAAAAAATGTTTTTTCACAAAAGTTTTTTTACTAATTATTCTACATTTCTTAGCCTACTCGTTGTTTTTGTGTATCAACGCATTTCCAATGAAACGTATTTTTTTGCTGATTTTTATTCCTTCTTTTTTCTCTAAATGAGTTGATATTTTTTCCTATGCTTTAATAAGAAAATGCTCACAATACTTTATGCACTCAAATAATACTTAACTCAAATTAAATGTTCAAACTGAAGAGCTAATCTATCCCAGAAATTACGCAACGAATTTTGCAGCCAGTTAGGTGGTATTTCTTCAATTTCATGCCCGATTTTGGCTTTCAGGTTGCAAATTTTGTGGCTTCTCTTTGTAAATTTTATTTTTTAAATGACCTCAGAGGAAAACATTTAGAGAACTCAAATCAGGCGACCTGACAGGCGATTCAATAGCTCCCCGACGTCCTATCCAACGACCTGGAAGGATGTTATTCAGAAACAGGCGAAGATCAACACCATAATGTGGTAGAGCGCCGTCTTGCTGAAACCAAATATTGCGGTTTGGCATTCCTTGTCGATGTTCATCCAGAAATAAATGTACAATGTCAGGTACAATGTGATCACGCAATAGGCAATAGGTTTAGGTATCTATCTGTTGTCAAATTTGCATTTATAAAGTATGGACCTATTAGGTATGTGGTGCCCAATAATGCCAGCCCAGACATTAAGTTTTTGTGGATTTTCAGTGGATCAGTAGCGACAGTTGTGTCTGTTTACAAACCCATTTAGACAAAATGTGGCTTCACCAGAGAATAGTGTGCTTTAGACTTTTGGATTATTATCAGGCATGAAATTAAAGAAATACCACCTAACTGGCTGCAAAATTCGTTGCGTAATTTTTGTGATTGATTAGGTTATTGTCAAGCTGTTGGGGGTCTTCAGTTTGAACATTTAATTTGAGTTAAGTATTATTTGAGTACATAAAGTGTTATGAGCGTTTTCTCTAAAATTTTGTTATTAAAGCATAGGAAAAAAATATCAAGTCATTTGAAGAAAAAAAAGAGAAATAAAAATCAGCAAAAAAATCACTTGGTTGGTTGCGATTTAAAAAAATACGTTTCCATGGAAATGCGTTGACACACAAAAACAACGAGTAGGGTAAGAAATGGAGAATAATTAGTAAAAAAAAACTTTTGTCATAAAGTTCATATTTACGGAAATAAACCGCCCATTGGCCTATTCCATACTTTAGACTAACCACAGGGTTAGGTCTCTTTCTGGCAATATACAGATATTTATGCAATTATAACTTGCCAGAAAGAGATAAATTCGTCACCATGGTAATAAAGTTATGTTTAAATTTAATAAGGATATCGTGATACCCGTGTTTACCAGTGATACTAAAGTGACGGCAGGATATTGGATTAAAAAAGAAATCTTATTACTCGTTTATCTAAACAAAAGCACTAAAGTTTATGACGAATTCCACCATCTATCCTGATGCACATATAGACAATTAAATACACATTAAATCTAAAACAGTAAATTCAATATAAACAATCAACGTTGCGTCAATATTGTAATACTGAAAACTATAATTAGTTATACATTGTATAATATTAATCAGTCAAAAAATAGATATTATATTTCTCACCGTAAGTACATAAATTAATAAAAAAATATTATCCATTTTAATAACTTATCAACGACTAATTTTAGATATTCGTGTGTCAAAGAACCAGAAAAATATAATTCCACATTTCGTCGTTTTTGAATAAAAATATTTTTTTCTACAACCGTCCAAAAAACGCGACATTTATGCATCGTTATCAAGTCGCAAAGTATGTCATTTTTTGATAGATAAAAAATAGTTGTCAAAAAGTTTCTTTGGATGCTTTAATATTTTTATCCAACACCTGTTTATTATGAAGTCATAATATTGCCGATTTCGAATATATTATGAGGTCTATAAAACACTAGTGGACTTATGAACCCATAATTAAATTGTTTTTATAATTAATGAGTTTAGAGAGAATTGAATAGTTTATTGAAGATCAAAAAGAATATGAACTGTTACAGAAGAAGGTGTTGGATAAACTATGTATTACACTTGTGCCTTAACAGCAAATAAGTCACTCAAGAAATATTAGTCAACTCGAGCAAGCTTTCGTGGCTAAACATTTCTTTCGCATTTGCCTTATAAGACACTTGTATAATAAATAGCTATTTTTCATCGTAAAAAACAGTGAAAAAAAAATTAAAACAGCCAAGGAAAATTTTACAAAAATTCGTAACTAAATGACCAGCGCAAGCGGGCAACTTAAATGTCTAATCGTTGTGTAGTTAGCAAAGGTTTAAAAAGCGATTGTAGAAAAAATAGTGTTTGTATTTCGTGCGCAAGATGATTGTTTTGTTGGCGCATTTGAATGAGTTTGAAGTCTCGCCCAAAAACTTATTTCTCATGCACCAATAAAAAACAATCATTTTGCCCACTTAATACGAAAATAACTGTTACGGCAGTTCAGTGGCTATTATTATTACTACATTGTACTAAACAGGAATTTTAGGTGATCCGAATGAGAGTGGCGCTTGATTATTATTATTATAAACTGGGAATATTTTTAATGCATTAAAAATTAACAAATTTGAATGATAAATAAATGATTAATAAATGTCGTTAGTAAGCTGCAGAGATTTTATATAAATAGGGTATATTTTGAGTAATAAATTCCTATCCTAACTGTTTTGAGAGTATGAAGTTCTTAATATAGCGTCCGTTGTAAGCTAAAGAAAATATAGTGAAGTCAATAAAATAACCTGATCGCAGCAGTTCATGAACTTTTTTCCGCATGTCTGATTGGAAAATATTGACGAGACCATTCTCTATTTTCTAATTTCATTTCAGTTTCAATTTCCATAAATTAAATAAAGTAGTGTTGTATATTTTTATCACATCAAATCGATCGAGTTAAGTTATCACCAATTTTAAAGAAAAAAAAAATACCGCACGGAATAAAGATATAATAATTTCCAAAGTTATTGAATACACTAGGTATTCCCCTTGTATCCGCAGATCCTTGAAACTCGGGGGTAATAGCGAATCCTATATAACATAGATTTTTTAACATACATCTATGGTACAGTGGCATTTAAAAATAATACACGTTAAAATCTTAACAAAAATAATGATCACTTATAATTTATAATATCTATGCAGAGGGATATTCGGCAAGAAAATCGCATGAATACATCAACCATCAGTGAACGACAAAAAATGTTTTTTAAAAATATATACCAAGACTGTAGAATTTTAACTCCTCAACATGTTGAACTTTTATTTATAAAAATGTAGTACGTACATAATTTGAATAAAATATTTGCAATTTTTGTTATACTGGAAATATTTTTCTTTCCACCTAGAGTTGTCAAAAATATTTCCGGAAATGTTTTATGTATCCATGGTAATAACAATAAACGTAGCTTTCTCATTGCATAGTAGATTCATGGATGCGATTTTCAATCAAATACAGTACTATACTGTACATCATTCCTTGATTTCCTTGCTCTTCTAGTGGTGAAAATTGATGATTAAATGCCGACATAACAATGCCTATATGATGAGATGAAACGAAGTTAATAAGTAGCAGACATCGTAACGGAGTGTGGTACTGGTAACTTATGGACCTATACATTTATGCTCTTCTTTCTTATAATTTCAAATCGCGGATAAGGGGGGACTACTGTAAATATTGCTTCCAGCAATTAGGTACATTTTTTACTTCAAAAAATAATATTTTATCCAACATTCAATAGTAATATCGTGTTTTACTAGTTAGTTTTAATTGAGTAAACTGGGCTATAACTAGTCTGTTGTTTTAACCCACGTTGCCATTTGCACCGTGGGTTATAACATACATAACCCACGTTGCCATTAGCACCGTGGGTTATTAACGTTCATAACCCATCGGGAGCAGAATTTCATCAATAATGTCATTATCTAAAAATTTTGGAATATTGGATAAAACGTTGTATGGCATACGTGGGTTATTAAGTACTACCCACTCGAGGTAATAACCTACTCGGGCAAGCCCTCGTAGGTTACAAATACCTCTCGTGGGTAATATCTTAAATAACCCACTTATACCATAAATAACTATTACGCACTCACGAATATTATAGGTATTCTTATTTAATTATTTACATTTGCGAAGTTGAAAAGGTGTCATTTTAAGCTATTCGTTTTTAATATATACAACACGGTCAGTATATAAATGTAAAACTATTTTTAAGAATTATATTTATCCAAAAATGCTTTAAAAATTAACAAAAATGTTTGTATCAGTCATATGATTATGGAAAATTATGTGAAAAAAGTTATATTAATACACATCGACATCATTAGTACCTAAAAAAAATAATACTTTTAATGATTTCGTAAAATAAAACGTCATGTTAAATTACATATCAACAAATAAATAAATTACTACTTAGTACTATAAATCAATAAAAATATTTTACAATGGAAAAATTCACTTTTCAAAATGTCACAGTCACACATTTACCACCTAAAGTAGTCGACAAACACCACAACAACAATCAAACAATACTGAAGATTGAATTTCTTATTTATACAAATCACTTGCACGTGTGCACATCCACTGACCGAACGCATGTCTTGCACTCAACCTGACAACACCACTTGAACTTGCAGTGACACCGTTCTTTTATCGTCGACTTAAGGGTATTATAACCTCGTCCGCAACAAAGAAGATTACAACCATCCAAATCTTGCGAGGTCCTGTTGCAAACTCGACTCTGGGTGCCCAGCGAACCCAGTCGTTCATCTCGAACACAATAATTTGGAGAATCCTCCATGTAGACGAGGTCGTAGGCAGTAGGCAGACGAAAACGAGTATCACGTAGCTGAAGACGGCCCCGACGGTTTACCCGTACTTCGGTCGCACCATCGTACTTGTCTCGTAAAAAATTGCCTGCAAAAAGGTAATTACTGCATTTACTAGAAGTATTTGTCGAAATTATTGCAACTTAAATAAGAACCATTATATCTACGTCTCTTTAAACGATCTTGGTAATTAATTATTCATTATTCTAACATCCATTATGTGCTAAGTTATTAACATAATTGTAAAAGGAACTTGCCTATATTTTGAATATAACGTAATGAATAGGTAACTAAATTTTGACAGTAAAATTTCTAGTGTCTATTTTGGTCACAGTTCAAGTGACTGAAGCATTACTCAACTGGAGTTATAAAGTTAAAACACTTAAAAAACATTTAAAAAATACAAATTTATGTTAACACATACTAGCAAGCGATATTAACAGGTTATGTTAATATTAATCCAGTAAATTCTATAATTTTGCTAAGCAAGGTTTTGAAGTCTTTTTGGAATAGGTAAGTTTTTCAGCAAGTTGATGCTTCCTCTAAGCTGAATTGTACTCGTAGTAATAGGGGTTGAGATAGTCGCTCTATAGTTCAAATAAATTCAATAGAAAATAATTGAGGAAGCAAATTAGACTAACAAAGGGCCTTTATATAGCTGGCTTATAAAAGCCTTTTCGATACTCCGGTTCTGCAGGTATTGTTTGTCAGCGTCTCGTTAGAAAAAGACCACCTCTTCAATGTTTTGCATGAAAGAAATTTTAGCTCGCAGCAAGATATCGTTGATTTAGATTTTTTATATTTCGTGTAATAATAAGAGTCACTTTACCAGATGTCCGCGAGAAAAGTTCAGAGGCGTTTATTTCTGGGCGTTTTAACATTACAAATTTAAAAATTTAAGATGCCAGTAACTGCATGAGGGCTAAGGGAACGTAATTTACAATAATTGTCACGTCACTATTTTGACACCCTACACTTTTAACGGCAGATTAAGAGGACATCTTTTTCAGGACTCTGCAAAAATGTGATAGGTTACAAAGGAAAATTTTTCAGAATTTGTTAACTATCTTTATCGGCTGTACTATTGTAAAACATTTTACTTCATTAAAATTGAAACATTTTTTACCTAATTAACTAACGGGAATTCATTTAAATTTATCCTCAAAGTTGGCGTTGAAGAGTCGATTGTGAACGCACCACTTGTCAATCTGCAAAGTAAAAATATAAACCACGGCCTCCTTGATTTATAAGAGACTCGTCTCTTATCCGGCCTGTCGCATTCGATAAATGTCTGTTTTTGAAAATTCCCCATAGACAACACAGTAAACCTATAGAACGCAAACTCCTATGCATTTTATCGGTTTTTTTGGAAACGCACCCACCACAAGCCGTCAGGGGACGCTGCCATCTAATAAAAATAAAAATCTAGCGACTTTAATGTGACCCATATATTAGTATATGCAACTAAAAATACGTATGAATAATGACATTTTATATAATAAATTGTCAATTTGAAAAACTAAGTGCAGTCGAAACTTTAAAAAATGCCACAAACAAAGAAAAAATGTTGTATTAGTTCACGACATAAAGTTAACATTTCTTATCATAATCTACCCAATGATATCACTTTAAATGCGGCATAGAAGATAGGACTGAGAGATCCTACTGGTAATATTATGAGTGCCGCAGAATATGCAAGTAAGTAGTAAAATGTTACCAAGATTCCAAAATTTAAGGACCAATGTAAATATTTCAGTCACCTTGTAAGATAGTTCTCTGGAAAAACTAGAAAAATTGTCTTCCTTTACTTATTTGCCAAGTACCAATTTTCAAATTGAGACGGCGGCAACACCTTTTTTATGTGGCTACTTAATTATGAAAATAACGGAGGCAGTCCATGGATGTGATTATTGCTTGTCACATTTACAAGATTCAAATTCGAAAAAGAAAATCCCTTTACTGAAATTAATTTATTACTAAGATAGAGGAAGGCTAAGTTACCCCAATGATCAATTTGTGGGTCTAGTATAGTTTGGGAATGAGAAATTGGAATTTTAGCTTCTTCACTTGCAATGGGTTTTGGGAAGGTTAAACATTATAGATAATAATGAAGATTTAGGACTATGAGCAGTTCATTCCAGGAGGGACAAACAATCTGCATTTTGCCGATATTCGGCATCCCTTTTTAGTAACTAGCAGGTAGATAAACTTACACTATCGTAAATCTTCATTATTATAATCTTTACAATTTACCCATTGCAAGTGAAGAAGCTAAAATTCCAATTTCTCGTTCGCAAACTATACAATTTACAATAATTTCAAAAATAGTTGAAATTCTACCAAGCATTCCAAAGGAAAATATAAATTTTGTTTTGAAGAATATCTTGGCATCAATCTTTCGGGAAATCCACTAATTCATTGTCCTGTTCATGGTAAAATGTGAGTGAGACACTTATTTAAAAATTAGAACTTCCTATCATTGTAAATTTTTGTAACTCGCACACAGACAAATAAAAAAAATATATAAAAAAGAAAATTGTTGAAATTAAATTTACCGTTCATAAAAAATCTTTTAATTTGAGATTTTGAAAAACTGTCAGATGTATGTGTGCGTTAAAACTGTTGAAAAATGTTGAAAACACGTCTATAAAACAATAATTTCCTGCAAGGCAGGCAACCAGTACAACACATAAGCCCCGTATTGTGGCGCACCCTATAAAACAAAAATAATGCTTAGAACTACGAATGCGGCAGGCCGGATAAGAGACGAGTCTCTTATGAATCTAGGAGGCCGTGATATAAACAAAGCAAAAAGTTAGGTTAGATTTAAACAGCTGATCCGTCATCTGCAATCCGTGGTTAGTTCACAACTAACTCTTCAGTGCCTACTTTGAGAATAAATTTAAATGAACACCCGATACTAAATTCTGTCCCCATGTGAGCCATGGCCTCCTAGATTGAAAGAAACAAAGTCCCTTATAAGGCCACTAAGGCCAGTCGCATTAGCTGGTTTCAGGCCTTTTTCGGGTTTTTAAGAGGGCAGCACATAACAACCTTAAATAATGGACAATGTAAGGTTATGGCTGGCCGCATCGTCGAAATGTCTATTTTTAAATGTCTTTAATGGACATCCCATGACATCCCCTATAGTAGTTCCGTCTATTTTTCAATGATGGAGGCTTACAGCGGGCGCGTAATTTTGAGAAATAAAAAGTATTTGTCAATTTATTGATTGGCTTTTCGATAATTATGTATAAAAAAATTAACATAATTTTGTCATTCTCACAGTGAAATCTCAAAATTCAAAATTTTTACTGTTCTAACCTTACACTGTTCATTTTTTAAGGTTATGTTACTAAGGATAGGCAACCCTCCAAGCCCCTTAATGTGCTGCCCTCTTGAAAACAGTGAAACTAGCCAATGCGGCGGGCCAATGGGCCATATAAGAGACTTTGTCTCTTTCGATCTAGGAGGCCATGATGTGAGCTGACTCGCATCGTCAAATTTCAAATTTGTAACATTAAAGGCGCCAGAAATAAATTTTCACACGGACATCCGGTATATTGTTGATTATACCGGGTGATCAAGAAGGACTGTTTAAGTTGGCAATACAATTAAGAAAATTTTTATTTATAACACTGTAACTGGATATGTTTTGTTGGTTTATTTGACAAATATCTGATATAGGTATAGCATTAACAACGACAAGCCACCAACAACCGGAAGTTACTTCTGTTATACGATTTAAAATTCAATTCAGTGTTACCAACTTAAACAGTCCTTATTGATCACCCCGTATATCGGGTGTGTCAAAAAGGACGGACAGGTATTTTAGTAGCATAGCATAGCATAACATAGACCCCGATTTTGTAACAAAAATTGTTCTGCAGCTTTCAGTTAAAGAAAAAACTCCCAGAAAGTGAAAATGAAAATGGCAGTAACGCAATAGGTAACCAGAAAATACCGTATGTAGTTGTCATGGTTATATTTTTTTCCTCTCAATTGTTGGTCAAAACGCCTAATAACATTCACACTGGAATGTCTTTCGTTAGCAAAACGCATGGTGTATGTCTTTGCAGCTGATTACTGCGTTATTTTCTGCGACACCAAGAGCTAAATACATATTACATATTACAGTATCCATCTTCGGTAAAACTCATTTTGAAAACAATTTGAAAACTGTCACAATTTAATTGACATTTATTTTACAAAGTTTTTTTTTGTTGCTACGATATGTTAGCAATGTTGCCGCGTTTGCAAACTGCTCCCCTGCACCAAATTTCATCATATTTAACACTGACGAAGAAACGGATTTCGAACGTATTCGTGAAAGGAATTTTTGGATATCTGTTGAGGGTACCTTTGAGAGTTGACACATACAATTATGTTCCCACATCAATAACAGGATCATTTAGTTTTACAGGTAGTTTTTTTTTTCATGATTACCCTAAATTGTATACCTTCTTTGGTGTCCGTCCTTTTTGACACACCCGATATATATTTTTTTACATTTTTTCCTTGAATGTTAAATACTTTTTCTCCACGTTTGTGTCAAATTACATTATGGAGCAAATTTTAGTTTTTTTAAGAATAATAAATAATTTTTAGACACAAAGAATTAGTAATTTTCATTTATTATCCATAAATAAAAGTTGTGTTATTACGGAATAAAGCGACGGTATCTGTTTTTCCAAATCGGTTTGAAAATATCTTTATTTAAAAGCAAAAATGATGCCGTAACTAAAGTACATAATACCAACAGAAATAATTGAGTTCTTTCGGAACGAATTAGCTTTTTCGTTTTCGTAATAAAATTACCATAATTGCAACGGCTAATAACAAAACCATGTAATAATTCAGCGCGTTGTAATTTATACGATAAATGTAGGCATCATAAAGCCAGATATGTCAGTGAAATTACAGGGCGTCTTCCTTGCTACAAATCGTGATTAATAATTATGAAAATTATAGTTATTTTTCAGGGTGGACATCTTATCATTCACGAGGGCCACCCCTGGTGCGCAACAAAAGCTCACATTAAACACTTAAGTGCCAACATTTGTTCAAAGCCACGCAATGAAATTACATGTTGTAAATGGATGTTTACACACAATGCATGTCTCTAGTATGATTTACTGCGGCCATGTTAGCTCATCCGGAGCAGACTCCGTCACTGCTTCCACCTGTACACGAAAATAATAATTAATGGTTGAAAAATTCATTAAAATTATTATTAAGTTATAACGTCGAAGAGACTTTCACGAACCTTTCGCAGAATATAAATATTAATGGTTAATTATGTATTGTATGGTAATAGTTGGAGCAATTTTATCAAATGGCACCGTGCACTAAAAATCACACACAACTTTATTTATAGAGCTATTCAAGTCTAAACTTTTATTATGTTATGTTAATCACAAAATGTTAATTATCATTGTCATAAGCGACCATTATGCAAAAATCTTTAAATTATTCACACCCCTTAATTACCCCAGGACGGCTATGAATGTATTATCCTTCCAAATATTTGTCTTTCACATTTCTTTTCAGATAATGACATGACGCTATTACCTACGACAACAACTGCAATAATTATTGAATATTGCAAGTGAACTTGTAATGTTTCTAATTTGAAAATCACCTGGACGACAGCCACAATATCTTCTTAGATTATCCTAAGACTATACAGGTAACTTGATCGCTCGCTTTATTCAAATTAAATAAAGATGTTGTATATTTTACATGGCCGATTGCTTTGATAAACTGCCTTTGTCATATATTTGTAAAGACCCCACACGTAGGCGATTTCCTTGTATTTTGCGTATATGTATGTTAACAATGTTCACATTCTTCCAATCATAATTTCCGATTGGGGATGATACAACTAAACATAAAGATGTCATTAATCCACTATCTGTGCATTATCTGTGTCTTTAAAGAGAAATTTAAAAAATGTCATAATCAACATATCTACCAAGCCAGGATGAAATCATGGCAAACAACAAAATAATAAAGTAGTGAACTGACTGGCACCTAATAATTAGAAAAGAATTTCTTCTTGATAAAATCTAGGTAAAGTTGTATTCTTGGTTAAAACGATATAATGTTATGACACCTTCGAATATTTTTTTAATCAAGATAGAATTAATGAAATGGACATTTTTACGAGAGAAAGCGGCTTAAGGCAGTTTACATTAAATGTCTTTGAAATTAATAAATTTATTAATTGATGCAGAGATCGCTTCGTGAGTGAACACAATTTACCAAAGAGTATGTGGGAAGATTATTTATTTTATTTCTGTTAAATCGGACTATAATAAATGCCTTTCATAAGTTGTAATGTTTGCTTAATTGCTACTACTTCAAAATTAGTATCGCCCTATCAGCCCACACGAAAACCATATAATTTTCATACCTTGTTCTAACTGATTGTGAGCCACGAAATGACTGATTTATCAGGTCATTATGGAATCTTCTGTATAAAATAATTCATTAAGGTATATTTGAAAGTATTTTTTTCTAATTATATGTAGGTATGAATATAAATCCCAGTAATCAGTGGCTACAATTCTTTTCTAAACTTAATAATATTAAATTAAGACAACACTCAAGCTGATTTCGTATTGCATAACTTCTTCAGAAGAATTAGAAGTGTTTGGACTTCATTGTGGTGCTTATACAAATACTACCGTTTAATTAAAACAATATTTCAAGTGTTCTACCTTGGTTACTCAACTAATTCACCTACTGTAATTTGTGCATACCAAGATAGAACCTTATTTTTGAAAATAATAGTGTGTGTTTACTTAACAGAAAATTTAACTGAACCAGAATCAGAAAAAAAACTATATTTTTAATAAGCTTCTTGATTTAAAGACAAATTTAAATTAACGCAAAAAATCAATTGTAAAGGGTGCAGTTTCTTCCTATCTGTTACAACATAAAATATATCAAACATTGAGCAACTAAAATTAATTGAATATACAGTGAGTTTTTTTTAAGACTGGCCATAGGGTTTTACATGCTAATTTTTCAACCCCCTGTTAACTTTTGTTCCGATGAAAATATTCAAACCATTTTTGGAACAAAGTTGGAAGATCTTTTAAATTATCGGATAGATTACAATTCAATATCCCAAACTGTCGAAAAAGTTGTGAAAAAAATATTTTTAGCGCGCCAAAAGCGTCCAAAATTGGAGATCGTCAGGTGCTGATTGAGCCGACAATGGCGCTACTCTGGCGGCCGCACGACGTACTATTATTTCGGCCGATTTCGGCGCCCTAAAAAATATTTTTTTCACAACTTTTTCGACGGTTTGGGATATTAAATTGTAATCTATCCGATAGTTTAAAAAATCTTCCAACTTTGTTCCAAAAATGGTTTGAATATTTTTATCGGAACAAAAGTTAACAGGGGGTTGAAAAATTAGCATGTAAAACCCTATGGCCAGTCTTAAAAAAAACTCACTGTATGTATTTAAATAGGTATGACATGCGGTTTCATCTCTAAAGTTGACTCAATTACAAATGTTCTTGATCACACGATACTAAGTAATAAGAAAATTATTAAAACCATTGTCTTTTAAGAAGATTAACAAGCGATATAAATAAAAATGAAATCAATTTTTCAGCAGAATTATCGAAACAGTTTTAAGCGATCAACTAAGTACCTACATAAAATATAATATGCTTATCGTAGAAAAAAATGATTTACACTATATTAGGTAGGTATTCAATACCCAGCGTCCCATAACAAATAGGAAAACGCCCGCTTGACTTCACGTCCCTTGTCATATTGTATCCAATTGAAAATATGTACATTTAATTTAATACCATTCTATACAATAAGTTAGTGCGACTGCCTCCAAAAAGGAATAATTATTTACGGCCTTAGCATGGCGTGCACTTGTAGGAGAGTCTGTAACCTATGACCTGTCCACGTCGAGCCGCCCAAATCTACATGAAACTACAACCAAACGTAAGAGACAAACAACACGAAGCTCACACAATACGGAAATCCACCTGTCACCTTTAATTTTATTGCCATCTGACTATGCCATAAAACGGTCTATAAAAGACAATCAGGATGAAAATCATGTAAAACCGCCAGACAAGATTTCAGACCTTGATAACAGTGCTATAAAATGGCACTTAAGGAATATTTGAAATAGAACCTATCTTTTTAGAGTGTGGAAAAACTAGTTATGGTATTCTAATTCGTCAACGAACTAAATCTCTTCGTTATAGTACGTAGGTACTAATTTTAACAATAATGTTTCACGTAATGACAAATCACTGCAAACAGGCGATAGAATATTAAAATAGTTATTTACATAATTAGTGGGATAAAAGCAATATTACAGGACTCGAGTGTGAAGATTGCAGATGACGAGGGCGTTAGCCCGAGTTCATCTGTAATCACACGAATTTCCTGTAATATGCTTTAGCCCACGTGTTATGTACAAAATTTTATCTAAGACCGCCCCAAATTAAAAAAATAAATCTTTTCTATTGATTTTCACCAGTGAAATAATTGAGTTTCATTTCCGCACTCAGTGGGAAAAGAATTTACTTTTCCCACTGAGTGAGGTAATGAAAGTCATTTATCCCACTGAGTGCGGTAATGAAAATCATGAAAATGCGTGAGGTAATGAAGTTCTTTTCCCACTCAAAATTAGTGGGATAAGTATCATTTATCCCACGGGATTAGATAAAATAATGTAAACAATTTAAAAAAAGATATTTAGATAAAAGTCAAGAAAGTCAACCGCCGAAGTTTTTGTGATTTCACGTTTATAATCAATATTGCGCAATTATTTCCTTAATTTACAGATGTATAGCTTATGTAGAGGATGTTTAGGTACATACTTTGAATTGGAGAGTCAAAGAAATCTTTAGGAGTAAATCATCCTATATGTATGTCGCTACTCAAGCTACTGTTCTCTGCAAACGTAAATATCGCCTCCTTATTTGTAATTTTCATAATAACCATAAATACCAAATATGCTATACCAATAAGATTACGAGTGAGCGATATTTTGCTTCATAAATTAATTCCTGCTAAAACTATTTGTTTAGGATTAAACTAATGATAAAAAGAAGTAGTGTAGTCTAGTTTATAATACATAGCTACAAAAAAAAAAAAAAAATAAGGGGTGGCTATGAAAAACAAAATTTCCGAAAATGTGCGGGCGCGGGGCAACTTAATAAACTGTCAGATGTCAATTTTAATATTTATGTGAATTTGCACCACAATGGTTTTTTGATTTTTGAACAGCGTTTAGATATATACAGGGTTATTCACGAGAGACTTCTGATGAAAATTTCGTTATATGCAACCCAAAATACAAGAAACCCCTAGAACTTGATATTTTGTTTAATTCGAAATAAGTTAGCAATCCAAGTACACTTTCTCTTTATTGAGGTTATGAGCAAAAGTTAATATAAATGTGAAAACTGACATGACAGACAATAAGGACTAGCAATCGTTGATTTAAATATTACTTTTTATAAATTTAGGAAGCTAGAAACCATTGGAAATTGTAGATTCGGTTGCATATAACGAAATTTTCATCGGAAGTCTCTCGTGACTAACCCTGTATAAGAAAAATAACAATTGTTTTTTTAACAACTATATTAAAACTATTTTTCAAATTAAAAATTTACCAACAGTAATGAAATTGCACCTGAGCTTAATTTAACGTCTCATGGCTTCTTTATGAGGACAGTGGTTTTGTGGTTGCCATAAAACTCTCATAACTTTTTATTAACTCTCCGTCGTTGCATGCAACTGAAAGATTTAATTGAAAAATAACTCACCAATTTCTCTAAAAGTAGCCAGTTGCTGCCAACAGGTTATCAAAGAACAGGAACCTGATACACCATGGCATTTGCAGGTGACTTTCGATCTCTTGATGACGGCCTACAATGAAATAACAATTAAACAAAATGAAAAAACGTATAGCAACAAGCCGCAAAAAGTAAATTATCCTTCTCAGGCCCGAACCGGTAAGTATTACGTTTTTTCAGCGATTCCGACCAAGATGTGTGTTCCCCGAGTTCTAATAAAGCGACAAGTTAGCTAACACAAAGTGACGATTGTCACGTTATCTTCACCAACATTCAATAAAGTCATTATTCACCATTACAACCGCATATCTTACATCCCACGACGATGATATTTTATAAAACTGATGTGCAAACGCAAACAACTCGCGTCTTGATAATTAGGGAGGGTGCAATAAGATAAATTTACACAGCACGTCAGCAAATAAAACTCGGAGATAACATCTGCAGATGTGATAAATAATTACCACTCGATAATTCCCGTCGCAACACACTAAACCTCCGCAGGAAACTATCGTGAAGAATGCTTGAGTGCAGCCAGTTCTATCGTTTAAATAAACAATTATCCTACTGCATTACAGAAGACAATCTGCATTTATTGCATGCACATCACATATGTCCTTTTAGTATCGTCATTGAAATTCCTGGAAGCTACATCTAAGAGTGCCGTCAGACTTCTGGATTAAACAGTAACGCAATTAATTACTTATTGTTAGTAATACCGTTAGTAATATCGTGTGATCAACAAAATTTGTAATCGAGTAAGACTTGGAAATATCAGAACTGCCAGATAAAATAAAAAACAACAGTATACAAAATAAACATGGCGGAAAATATAATTTTTAAATTTTGAAAATTTCGAAGGCATTTATTGTATTAAGTTGTAGCATAGGCATAATGATACCTAGAAAGTTAGGTTAGAAAGTTGTTTATTGATGCTTTATGTAAACCCTGTGCAGTTGTACGGGGTTATTATAAAGGTTTCTAACATCGTAGGTGGCTGTGTGCCATGTTTTAGGTACGCAATGTTAGAAGCATTTATAATAACCTGTAGTTTGAGGTAAGTACATACAACGAAATGCCTACCAAGAATCTAACAAAAATAGCACAGCATATGAGTCTAGTAAAGATTCCTCTTTTGAGCTGCGATCTTGTATTTTTTATATCATTTCTTAGTGTTGTTACTATTATTACCAATAATATTAACTCCTTTTTTACTTTTGCTACCACAAGTTACAACTTTTTTTACGTTTACGTTTCAATAACTAAATTGTAAAATATCGTAAAATTACTAACAGATTGATATGTCTTATCTAAAGTTTATATTGTAGAAAAGTTGCAAAGGTTATTAATTTAGTACTAATGAAGTTACGATTTGAATTACATCGTCGTTTAATTACAAGAAGATAATTTTTTGCTATACTTCGACCAGGAATTATTGGAAGTAGTGTGTCAACGAAGTGGTATTTATGACCAAACTTCTACGTAAGTAAAACAAATTATTATCACGCTACCAAAACGCAGTAGCCAACAAAATGCGAAACAAGTTTGAAGTAGGTAGATCTTCTAAGAATTTATGTGATATTTTACGAGAGTGATAAACTCATCGGAAAATTAGTTTCTTCAAAAAATATGTCTTTAATAAAATAGTCATCAACAAACAGACGTCTGAACGTTGTGAGAGAGTATACCGGCGGACATAACGGTAAAATTATTAGATTTTTATTGCGTTATATTATGTTGTTTATTACAATGAGATTCAAGTTTTTGATTTATGTGAACTACTGACTTACTCTTCTACCAGCTTCGTTGTTGTGGAGATTCATAAGATTGCGGCCTTGTTCCTTGGAGCCTCTTTTAAACTTTCGTTCTTTCTCTCTAACATCAACAAAATTTTGTGTAAATCTGAAACAAACAAAAGATCAACTCATTACTCGTTAAAGGTCACGAAGGTGCAATTTATGACCGTAATCGTCGTCACAAAAACATCTGGGTGGTACAACAATGATACCATAATCATCTGTATTCCGGATGCATTATCCCGTGTTCGGGATCGCATGCAACCGGGGGATTACAAATTCGATGCGGCTTTCGGATGACAGATCGTCTAGGGTGGTCATGACATTTATTATACAGGGCGCTTCAGCCGTGGCGAATCGCGAGCTAGCTGAAAAGAGATTTTCTCGAACGTCTCTACTTTAATTCGATTATGAATTATTGTCGGTGGTTCACCAACCAGTGGCGCTCGTGAGATTCAGGTACATACACACGAACTACGAACGAAATATTTTTAAATGAAAAATATTTTGTAACCGTGGGGGGGTTAATAATCTGAGAAAAACGTTGTCTATAAAGATCTCAGTTTTCTACAAACAAATTTGCTGCCCACGATATTTTTCAAAGAACCCGAGCGGAATAAAATTTGTAAATGCTACTCACTTGTAACCATATTCCAAGTTATCGCCGCAACCACCCCACACCCAATCCTTACGCAAATCTTTTGGGCGACCCATTCTTGAGCACCCACAAGAGGAAAGTTGTCCATCTCTACAAGCTCTTGAAACAGCATAGGATACACCGGCCGATGCTAGAGCATGTGCAAATGCTGATTCGCGGCTTGCTGAAAAATATAAATTGCATACACTATATTAATCTTTTGTAGATAATTTTTATAAATTACTAAAGTGAATATGTACTTAATGTACATACGAGTATGTATAATATTGAAGAGTGAAGAGAGTATACATATAGCTTTATATTCAAAGATTAATTCCACTATTGCTGAATATGTTCCATATAAGTTAATAAATTATCTAACAACGGCAAATTTCCTCCTTAGACAAAATGTTTAATTTTTTAAAAAGAATGTTTATAAAAAATACAAAAAAAAATATTCGCTCTAACTTGCTTCCAGAATTTAGTGTAAAAATACAATGAACTTCTAGAGGAAACGTCACATTCAAACCATTCAGGAAAGTTTACCAAATAGCTAACAACTTTTGGAATTTTGTAAATTCTAATCGTTAAATTGAGAAACATTTCGAATCTAGAAAACTATAAACTTCTAGAAGTATGTTCATACATTGGTATAATACATACCAATAAAACCAATAAAACCAATAAATAAAATATTCCTAAATGTAAGGTTTTTACGTTTAGTAGAAAGTAGTTCAGTAGTCCAATTTATTATTTTATTTCAAATTACAAGCTAAATATAGTTTGCAGTGTTCGGGGATCTAAAAGTGACTCTCAATTACATTATTCGCTTCATATTAATGAAATTATGTATATCAAAATCAAACACAACCTTATGCTTTATTTTAAAAACTTCCAGAGAATTTTAACGACGTGTTTAATGATTATTTAATTCATTAGATCGACTGCCAGATTACTTGGTCACCACCTTACAATTTATATTACTAGAAGAGAGAGGTATGTACTTTTTCTTTGTCATAAAGTGCGAACATGCTGCTGGCCAATTTATTCCAATGTCGATCATAAAAAGACCAAAATGCCAAAAAATATTTTGGAAAACAGAAACTCTTAAAACGTTCTCCCAATTTAGAAATGGTAGACGATTTAAAAAATTTGTCTTAATGTTTTAACTCCTCTAAGTTTAGGAATTAAGATTAAAAAAATAATTAGTTCTTAGTTTAGAATTTATACCGTATCATATTTTTTATAAATTCCTTCAATGCAAGACGTTGTAGATATGAATAAAAAGACACTTTCTTTATTATGGTATCACTAACTCGTAGGGAATTTTGAGGTAGTTGGAAAAAGAATATCTAAATTCATGGCCTTGACCAAGTTATCTACAAGTCTGGAGTCACAATTTTATATCATGAAAGTATATGAAAAGGAGATAATAGAATGTTTCTAGAATCCACTAAAGAATTACATTTTTCACTGGAAGAAGGCGTGATTGTCTTTTATTATTGTAATAAACAATATAGTGTGGCGATATTAATTTTACCTACAGCTAATAACAGCTAATGCATAATTAAAAATTATGTTTATGTATACAGGGTGGTCCCGATATAACCTGCCAAAAGAAATCCAGTAATAGGTGACGATGAGTAGAACTCATACACAAAAAAAGTTTCTAATAAAAGTCTTTTCGTTTTCGAGATAAAAATAATTGAAAATTTGGTCAAAATTTGCTGTACGCTAATGAGTTAATCGGTTTTAAAAAGGTAATTCTGGTTACTTGGCTGCAATTTCTTTAGCAACGGTACCTGCAACACCTATGACATTTGTCAAGTTTAATTTTAAATTTTCGAATCCTTCAAAAGGTTATGAAATTCACAAAACAAGAATACGCCGATTTGCATTTACTCTATGGCGAAACACGTGGTAATTCAAGACCGGCAAGGCGACCATACGGCGAGCGTTTTCCTGAAGGAGTCCTTCCGTCCCGTTGTACTTTTGTGGAGCTACATCCGCATTTATGTGAGGTTGGTTCTGACTGATTCCAATACGATGGCGTCCCCGATCCTCCATTTAACCCCTCTGGATTTTAATTTTTGGGACCACACGAAAGATTTGGTATACGAAGTTGAAATAAATACAGGAGGCCAACTCCAGAAACGCGTAACAGACGCCGCGAACCAGATTTGTAAAAACCCAGAAATGCTGAATTCTGTTTATTAAAATTGGTACCAGCGTACTCAAATGTGCTTAAATGCCAACGGAAGGCACACAGAACATTTATTATAAAATAATTGTTCTAGTCTAGTTTACCTTTCATTAGTTAGTAGATATTCTCAGTTAGAGTTGAAAGTACGAATATGTAAAGTGTAAATAAATTTATTCAATACATTATTTTGGCTATTTAACCACAATTAAGACGATACTCTTGTTACACAGTTCTTCCACAATTTTGCACACACTACCTCTACATTTATTTATACATTGAGGAACACCACTTTATTTATTACTCATTCATCTCAGTCTACAAAATCAGCTTTTGTACCTAAATAAGCTGGTGAATTAACGCACACAGTGTAGGTACAGCGTTTTCAATAAATGTCATTAATTTGATTTAGTTTGTCAGATTTGAGATTTGTCATAAACGATTCAGGTACCTATGTTGCTTAGATACTGTCATACTTACAAACACCAACAATTAATTCCTGAGTAGGTACGTATTTTTGTGGTCAGCAGCGTCGAATGGGTGTGGATAGGGGTTAATTTATCCCCATTATTTTGGACCTAACAAAATGGGGTTTTTTGGACTTGTTAGATCCTTCTAATGACCCAGAATTTTTTTGGCAGGTTATATCGGGACCACCTGTATACATTGCACTCATTGCAGCAACCGCTACTTTGTTCATTTGCGTATACATCGCTATCGTTCATCAAAGAAAGCACCTAATTTCTTCCCGAAGAAGATATTTATTATTTATTTTATTACATACTTTTATACACATCTCGTTGATCGTATCCTAGGGAGTATTGGTGTAATTTGCAAGACGAGCCACTAATTATTTTCTGGTTGTGTCTATTACGAATGCTTACTTGCTTATGAGAAATCTATGCCCAAATGATGAGCGAGAGTCACATTTGTGAAATTTTGTAGGTCAGTTGCCCATTAGCTTACGTTTAAAAAAAACCTTTTTAAAGTTTATAATTAGTTTGTAATGGATAATTAAGAACACGGAAATCCGTTCTTTAATTTATGGCAATTCCGATATTACGTTTCAAGCAACAACGTCATTAAACAGTGCCCTTTTACCGATGAAAAATCCTTACTTTATCCTCAGGACGAACACCGTTATACCGTTTTAATGAAGCAAACGTGCGGTTCTAATGCACAAAATAATCTCGAGTGCTGAAAGCCGGCTCCGTCTCAAATTCTCCACGCATGTATTCACAATGTATTATTACGAGTACATTCATACAATTATTGTAAAATGAACAGTTTCATAGTCGCACTAACAGACATTTAACTATTTCTATCTGCGAATTAATACGGATTTTTGAAACACGAGAAACATCATTTCGGAACATTTAGTGTTTTAGCATCAATCTGGTCTTGTCACTAGAGCAAATAAAACGTCAAAACCAAACGTCGTAAAACTTATTTTGTACTCGATTACATTATTAACTGCGTTTAAGGTTAAAATCGAATTAAAAATTAATTTCACAGCATTTAAATCAGTGACAGCGTTAACCGTGCACAATGCACATGTCAAAATTGTGACAGTATAAGTTAAGTGTGAGTTAAGTTTTCTGTCAAAAAATTGGGAGGTATTTAAAAACAAACTATCACTCAATTTTTATTTATTTATGATTCGATCAAAAAATATACAGTGCGTTCGTAAAGTTCGGAATAAATTCGATAAAACTATAAGTACATATTCATTTCTGAGAAAAATCCTCGTAGAAGTCAACTTTGTTTTTAAAAAATGCACATTCTTCAGTACTTTACTTATGTTGACAGCTTTTCATCTCCTAATTATGACGTCATCAAGAATTTTTAAATGAAACCCCCACTTTTTTCTTCTCTTTCTGATAGACCCTCGTATTACCTTAACAATGAGTAAAAAAAATTCGTAAGTTAGATACCATTTTTTTTTTCAAAAATTTAATTTAATTTTTTACGTAAATATTTTTTTTGTATGGGTTTAGTTAAAATCGAAGGTTTATTTTAACAGACTAAACAATTTAGAAGATTTGCGGCAGAGAATTCGCCCTGACATTATTGAGCGCAGTGTACAAAATGTTTGTTGACGGGAGGTAATTTCAACATTTGCGTTGGATTTTATTGATGTTTGTTTGTTTTTGTTTGAGGTCAATTAAAATTTTTACAATAAGATTTGAATTAAATTTTTGAAGTAACATTTTTATTTTCTCAAAATACACTCACCGGCAGAAAAAGCGGAACACCATTATTATTTAAAAATCTATCGTCGCGGTATGTGGTTGCTCTTTTTCAATCAGTCTTTTGAAACCTTCTAACAGCTCGGTGACGACTAGCAAGAGGAGCCTCAATAGCATTAGCTGCATAACGGAAACAACAACAGTCTTCAACCAAAGCAAAAAATTTGTTTTTATGCGAAATTGCTAATAAAATAGCATATGCTAATGTTCAACGTTATGTTTGCTATCATCGCCTCCTAGTCAAAATACATCAAAATAGGTATTATGGGAATAATTTGTTGTTGACCAATTAGTGTTCCGTTTTTTTTGCCGGTGAGTGTAGTAGTTTATTTAATGAGTTCGTGTGTAAATTGGGCCTTTTTTGGCACTCGTGGGCCTTTAAAACACTCGTTTCACTCGCGTTTTAAAATGGCCCACTCGTGCCAAAAAAGGCCCAATTTACACACGAACGAGTTGAATACAACGTTTTTTTGTTCGACGAGACCCTTAAAGGCTCCAAATCGCTTAAAATCTTTAAAATTAGCTTGACGTTTCGTTTTGACAAGTTGTGATATTTATCAAAATCCGTTCACACAGGACAAAATTCTCAAATTCTGACAGTGTCGAACAAAAAAAATTATGATGTAAATTATTAAATTTTTTCATTCATCGTTTAGCCCTTTAGTTAGTACGAAGGCATATCAGAAAAAGAAGAAAAAAGTGGGAGTGGTCATTTAAAAAAATTATTGATGACATCATAATTAGGAGATGAAAAGCTGTCAACGTAAGTGAAGTACTGAACAATATGCACTTCTTAAAAACAAAGTTGACCTCTTCCAGGATTTTTTTCAGAAATTAATACTTACAGTTTTATCGAATTTATTCCGAACATGTATTTCAGCAAAATGAGGTGTATCGTAATAAATTAGTAATGACTAATGATTAACACACATTATTCTTCTTTTACAGTTTGTGAAAATTTATTTACTTTAGTTATTTAAAGTACACAGTAACATAATATAACCAACAAAAAATGAGATAAGGCTGTGAAAAGAAAACTCCTGAAAACATGGGGTGTAGCTTCTATTATGTCTATCATCTTTCAAAAATTTGATGGTCAAAAGGAGCTATGCAAAAAAAAAAACAAAAGCTTTACATTATTATTTATTATTATTACACTTACGTGGCCTACGATTAATATAACCTAACTTTAAATTTGCAAATTACAGTGCCATGGAATAGGAGCCTACCCACGAGACAGTGGAACGGTGAAATGTTGGTAACGGTGACTCATTCATATAGGAACCGTTCACAAACCAATATAATTTTTAATCTTATTGAAACACATGATTGTGTTGGAACACATGGATATTTGTTACTTCATGACAGGTCATACTGGATGACTCAAGTCACAAGTTTTCAAATCTTTCATTTTTCACAGCAGTTCTTACCCGTACATTTTTGAAGGCATATGGTACTAACAGCGAAGATGAAGAAAAGTTTTACTGAGACAAAAACTATTATGTACGAACCATTTTTTTGAACACTGTGTTACAAAGTGGAAACTATTTTTTTTAAATAAAATTCACATTTGACAAGTGACAGTTTATGGAATGGTGCTGTACGTTTTCAGAAATTTTGTTTTCTGTAGACGGAATGATGATAATTATTAATTGCAGAGGAAAGTAGATAACTATATTCATAAAAAAATATGTGTTCCACTTCTATTTTATTAATTATACATATAAATTTTAAAACAAAATTAATCAAATATCGCTATAGAAAATACAGATCAACTCGTTTGATACAAAAAAAATAAAAAGATTTAAAAAGAGTGTGACGAACAGAATTAAACAGTTTCGTGAGATTCGCTATAATCGAGTTTTAAAGTGGGTCGCAGTTTCTCTGGAATGTCACAAAAAAAGTTTTGTTAATTTAGTTGAATTCAGATCGTGTCTATTATACTGACCACTAATGTCAGTCTTAATTCTGCAATTCAACTTAAAAAATTATTTGACATAATACATAATATGTACATATGTATAGGTACATATGTATTTGCTGAGATAATGGAAGCGATTAGTTAAACGGTGCGCCGCCACTGACTTTACATCTTGCTAGTTGTGTCAGTTGGAGACTATATAGAGGGCTAGTAGTGATTTGCATAATGACTCGTAACTAATCATCCAGTGGGCTGTGATTTGTTCGGTGCATGATGCGATTAGTCGCTCCGCTTCTGTCATCTTTCTGTCTACTTGGTCGTCTGAGGGCCAGTTATATTATGCCCCGTTAGTCTTCACTAACTGTCTATAACATAGATTGGGATGATAAAAATTCAAATGAACTTGAGATAAAATCGTATGAAAACGTAATTATTAAAAATTTTAATATACAGCCTATCCCAGAACTGCCTCCCCATAGAAACAATCATCGAAAAGTTTACTTGGAATTTTGACTTCGAAACCCCGGCAACGCAAAATTGCTGTCATCCTACCTGGTGCTCAACTCTGACTGGTGAAGTTTAGGATGTCTTTTCTCGATTATGGCTTGGGATAGGACTTTTTTCTTTAAAATTCAGATTATCACATTTACCCAAATTCTCCCTTTTTTTCTGGGGAGGCAGTTCTGGGACAACCTGTATCAATGAGAATATGGCTCTGAAAAAGCTTCACTGGTTAAAAATATCTTTTCTCCCAAATAGACCTATCTGCACAATCGTACGTACCCGTTCTTGATTCCTTAGTGCGAATCCTCTTTTAATTCGATTTGTTTTTAAAACGCATTATGCAGTTACAAAGTTGGATCTGTACATATTTAAGGCGCATAATGCAATAGCACCAGCAGCACATTTAACTTAAAAGATTGCTATTACCAATTCTTTAAATAACAAAAGCCTTAACATTTCGTCGTGTTTGTTTGAATTTCACGAGTCACTGATTCAGGAACTAATACAAATTGTACGGGGTGTTGATGGATTGGCAAATAATATGGTTTTTATTACCATTGCAGAAATTAAATTTATGTGCATGCATTAGACATGCTTCATACGAACGTTAATATGATCCCTATAGGAACAGTAGTTTTATACATACAATTTTCCATCTCTTAAGCTTTCAGACTGCAGCAATTGCGTAACGCTACCAAAAGCAGCTTCGTGTTTACATTATTGAAGTGCGTACAAAAATTAATTATCACCTACTTGCTGTAATCATGTTTTTAGTGCTTAAGCTATTCTATCCAAATGAAGTGTTTCTAAATAAACAAAAGCATCTTACCGATGGTTATAACTGGACCGAAGACATTAACATCGTTCAGTATAGAACAGTTCCATCTTCGATTTTGAAATTGATGTTTGCATTCAGAGAGTGCTTGACGAGCACCAATTGCTACTGCATTCATATGGTCCATGTATAATTGGCAAAGTCTTATTTGACCGGGACTGAGCCCCGGAAGCGTATGACATGTTGGTGGTCCTTGATCTCCTTGCATTTTCTCGTCTGCGATTAAACCCATTCGTCTGAAAAAATATTCACAGATAATGAGCGTGGAATAAAAATGTAGAGAAATATGAGTAGGAAATAAATATTTGGAATTGCATTCGCCATTCTATGTGCATAGAATGTCGAGTAAAACGCCAATGTGAATAATTATGTTGGAGTTAACAGAACTAGAGCCAGCTCCTAAGAATTCTCAATTATTCAAGTAATATAAATACTTTATAGGCGGAAACAACTTAACACTTTAGAACTGCATTTCAAATTTCACGGCATATATAATCACAATGTTTTTAAAACCTAATAGTAATTTTGCTTATTTCATTAATGATTTTATACTTTGCTTAAGTACAAACCAATTAATAACTTGCGATCAACAAAATTTTCCATAAGGAGAGCCTATGAAAAATAAAATCGGCTGTTCTATTGTTTAATTAATAAACCATGGTCATTTTTAATTTGATGAAAATTAGGACATTCATTATCTCGTTGTTTTGAAACGGTAATACATTTTTTTTGTTATTTATTATTGTTTTTATTGTCGCAAAAACATTCTTCTGTCCATTTAGACTTTGAGGCATTTTTCATTTATCTTCATTGGTCTAACCACGAGAACTTTTTTTAATATGTAGATTAATATATTCAAATTTTAAGATTTCAAAGTTAAATACAAGTCACATAAGGCTTATTTCTGAATTTATTTTGTACGCAACCAAAAATACTAATGACGCAGACCACTTGATACCGTTTATAATATGATTTAATTTAGTAATCAACGTAGGTATGTAATTTGGCTAAAAATGTCAAAATGACGTTTTCCTGTTCTGATTAATGAAATAAAAAATTAAGTTCATCAACTGTCATTTTGACATTTTTAGCCAAATTACATACCTATAATCAATTCACTTTTGTAATGACGAACTAGAGTTACTAAATTCAGTAACTTTTGTCTTGTGAACACATCTTTTTACCGCGAATTTGGGCTTTTAAAAAGTTAGGTTATGGATCACGTCATTTGTTCTGTCAAAACTGGTCCAATTCAAAGTATGTATAGTGAAACTAATAGCCGTTTGCACCAGTTTCGGTTAAATGTCTAGGTTAGATAACCACCGTTAAATTTAACCATAGTGTTAACCAGAATTTGCATTGCACCGTTCAACTTACAACAAACTGTTAGGTAATCGGGAGATACGTTTGGCAACGTTTCAAAATTAAACAAAATCATGATTTTTTAATTTGTCATTTTATTATGTCACATGAATAGTGCTTGTGTTGTGCAAATAAATTGTGCGAAATAGATTCAAAATGAGCCAACAAAAAGATGAAAAGAAGAGGGCACGGGCTCCTAACTTTTCACCGGATGAAAAAGTCGCACTGCTGCTTTTAATAAAAAAATACTCTCACATTATTGAGAACAAGAAAACAGACGCGGTGACGTGGCAAGACAAGAGTAAGGCATTGGGTGAAATTATAAAGAGAGAAATTGGAACAATTCAATTAGTAATTTTACAAAGATCCGAGCAGTTACAAATAAAAATGATTGAAGAAACTGAACGAAAATTGACAATTCAAAGGAGAAGAGAAGAAGAACTACATCAATTTGAAATTAGAAAACAAGAGTTAGATTTGGCGATAATGGAAACCCAATTGGAATTATTATTAGAAAAAACTAAAAACAAATAAAAACATTCATTAATTTTAATGTACGTTAGTTCAAAATATAAAATTAAAAAATCACTATTTTGTTTACAAATTTGCAAAATGTTCTATTAACATTTCTCTGGTTTCATAATGAACGGGAGCTTCTACTCCTTCAACGGCTGCTATTTGTCTTTTGTTTATTTGAACCTCCAGATCTTGGTCATTTATTTCTTCAGGTGCTGGAGGTGCATTGATGTCATTTGCTTCTAGACAAATATTGTGCAAAACGCTTGTTGCAACTATAATTATTAGCTCCTTATTACATTACGAGTTCGAATATGGCTTTCGTTATACAGCTGTTCTGCAAGAGTTCTTGGGCGTAGCAGTGGTGTTAATAAAAACTTAGTGTTAGCACCTACAACGAGACAAATTACATCAAAGAAATAACATGAATCGACGTCGGAACGCCACTTCATCTAAGTATCGAAATAATTATTTCTTTCGTAAATTTGTCGAGGAATTCCATTTTCTAAAAACTCTAGTACGTCGAGATCATCGTCTTCTTCATGAATATCAAGATTTATCATTTCTGCGAGATCCATAATTCCAATCGATGACACAAGGATGACACAATCATGTAACCGACACTTTAACCGCTACTCAGAGCACTGGTTAATTTTCGCTGGTTAGGATGGGCACTAACCACTGGTTAGTAAGTGGTGCAATGACAGTGGTGTTTAAAGTAGTCGTTATCTGTCGTTTAAAATTTAACCGCTACTGGTGCAAACGGCCATTAATGTGTTTATTATTTTGAAGAAAAAAGCAAAGTTGCACTACACAAATACGAAAAGGCAGTTGAACGTAACAATGAAATAATTTTGCATTTTGCTACTCATCCTCGTCATCGTCGCTGTTTTCCAAGTCCGAATTCGAATCTTTAACCAAATTAACAATATTTGTAGATATGTCGTGGATGCTAAAGTTTCCCATAAGCCTTGTTCTTGTCCTTCATTCAAAATTCTACACATACTTCTGGGACTGAAGCATGTGCAGCACTTAGGAAGAGTTTTATTTTAGATTAGGATTTACCGAAAAAACATTCGCCACTGCTTCTACAACTTTGTACTTTACGTATTTACGTTTCCATTGTCTCCATGAGTAATTTCTTTCTTAATTTTGTTGAAAGCCTTTAAAATGTGCTGCTTCGTCTGCTTGCTTATTGATGCTTTACTCCGTTTTGGAAATTCATTCATTTTGGCAGTGACAATAATATGACATTTTAAATCATTGCCAACTGTCGAATTTTCATATATTTTGTAAAAAAATTTAACAAAAAAAAAGTTCCAGTTAGTTCGTCATTACAAAAATGAATGCATTATACCATTCACGATGTTTTGGCATAAGGGGAGGCTATGATTTCATTTTTTAACGTTGGATACATGTTTGATTTCTGTCATCTCTGCTGTCACTAAAGTGCCTGACATGCAGACCTATCAAAATGAACGTAACATGTTTACCGTAATCATAATTAAGCGACTTTAAGACGTATTGATGGTGTTTGTATTAGACTGCAGAACATATTTTCAGTAAGTTACAATGAAGTCAAGTTTTTTTTGTGTATAAATTGAATCGTAGGTGAGTACAAGAAAAAAATGTAACACGGATAGTGAAGGAAGAAACAACGACCCAATTGAAATGGCACAGGGGTTTTGTAAGACCTATTATAACTTCGCGACAGAGTTGTGAATTTATGGCTTGAGTCTATTTTGAAATGTACTCCTGAAATTTGCCAATATTTTTGTAGATATTGTGAAGAACTTATTTCGGAAGATTGGGCAAAATTTATGTGAAATCTTTCATTTGAAAACGTTTTTCCTTTAATAATTTCATTAGGAGAATCTGACTCGGAATTTGATTGGGATTTTAAAGCAGGTAATGATGATTCAGAATTTTCTAATGAAATTATGGAAGTTGAATAGTTTTGTTCTTTTTTGTCATAGACGATGGGTGTGTAAATATTTTGCAGAAAGATTCGAATAAAGTAAGGCTTAATAAGTAGGTACAAGATTTTATACCATCTAGTTCTAGGAATGTTTTGGTTAAAATGAAAAATTCATTGAGAAGTTACTAACTGGTTGGTTAAGACACTGTATAGGTGGGTTATCTAAGTGGTGCATAAATTAACAGGAGCCACTTCGTCTTTCGGTCCCGGTCCCTACTATTCTGTAGTTTGTTCAAGTCAGTTTCCTGTTTTGTTAAATTGGATTAAAAATGTGTGAGTATTGTTATATTGCAAACTAGTAAAACTGACAACAATGCACTAGACAATGACGCAGTTTATAACCTCAAACTTAGAAAAACATAACCTAATTCAACAGACATCTTTACTGCCAACTTAAATGCACTTTTTCCATGGCCTCCCCTTATGCCAAAACATCGTGAATGGCATATACGTTGATTACTAAATTAAATCACATTATAAACGGTATCAAGTGGTCAGCGTCATTAGTATTTTTGGTTGCGTACAAAATAAATTCAGAAATAAACCTTATGTGACTTGCCCTGTATGTAATGTAATGGGTGACTATTAAAATTTTCACTTGGAGTTGGCTTTGAACGAGTTTTTATTTTTTCTGTTACTTTAGACACACGCAAGAACGAACGACAAATGTCAGTCAGTACAATTGAAACATTACCAAATTAAGAGAAAAAACATGTATTGAAATGTCAAACTTGTCAGTGTCTAAGGTGCAACGGAAAACAAAGAATGATCCATAGCCAACCCTAAGTGAAAATTTTAATAGTCACCCGTTATCTCCGACACGGGCATACTAAAAATTACAAACATGTCCTTTTTCAAAATCCGTCTTTAAAAAAGTAGATTGTAATTTAAACTTTCCAAGTGGGGGGTGAATAGGGGCGGCTGCTGACGAAGTAATGCTGTGATACTGATAACATAACCATACTAGGTTACGTCCCTCTATGTGCTGACTCACATTCCAAAAATTCAAAGTTGTAATTTTAAAGACAGCCATTCAAACTTTTCGTTCGGGCACCCAGTACATTTTGAGTTCAGTAAACATTATTTTGAAGTAATAAGCATCTTCTTTGTTGTTGTTCATTAATCGGAGCTGTCGAGGTGACCATTGTTAATGCTAGTTGTAGGAGCGAATACTTTGGCGGAAATTGTGGGATTTCATGTTGCTTTGCGTTAGTAGCTAAAAATCATGTCGGAGTTCTATAATGGAGATACAATAGTTTTTCCAATGCCACCGGATTTAAATCCTTGTGATTTTTTCGTTTAGGGCTACATAAAACAATTGGTGTACGCGGAAGCTGTAAATAGTGAAGAAGAACTTCGTCTTCGTGTAGAAGATGCGGCCAGAATAATTCGCGAAAGTGAACGTTGTTTTTGTATAATGTTTTGACTTGATGAGTATGTATTCATTCATTAATATTCTTGTGACCACGAAATAGTTTTCAGTGGCTTCAATGTGGCCATTATTTTTCACTTTTAATATCTACTTGAATATCTACTAAACCTCGTGACTCACCCTGTACAAAAATGATGTTAATAGATAACAGGTCAGTGATTCAGTGATGGGAATGATAAAATACAGAATAATAAAGAAATTAGTAAATTAGAGTTAGCAAATAAATGGTACACAGATCTCAAGAACTACTCATTTTCTAACTCATATGATTCATTCTTCATACTCGTACGAAAATGAGCATCATTCTATGTTCATTACATAACACATATTGATAAAAAAGGTGTTTCGCCACTCAAGTCATATTATTATGAACAGTAATATATTATATATTTATTCATTTTTACCGGTAATTCTGCCAGGGATATGAATGACTGCTTATTGCGACGGTTTGTATCGTGCGTTCATTTAAATTTATCCTCAAAATTGACGTTGAAGAGTCGATTGTGAACGCACTACACGGATTACGGATCACGGATCAGCTGTTTAAATCTTACGTTTTTACTCGAATGGTGCGTTCACAATCGACTCTTCAACGCCAACTTTGAGGATACATTTAAATGAACGCACGATATGAATGCGAAACAAGTTCAAATTTTCAGAAAAAAATGGTAGAACAAAAATTTATAAAAGACTGAAGCCGCAATATCATCGATAAGTCTTATATAATATAATTACCGATAAGTGGTCAGGTCAGGTCAAAATAAACTGCATACAATACAAACTAATCTGACAAAACGCAAAAGTACTTTTGATATGCTATCCTGATTTTTTAAATAAAATTATTAAAGAGGAAGAGAGTATTGATCGCAGAAAATGAGCATTTATGTGTTCATTTAAATTAATCCTCAAAGTAGGCGTTGAAGAGTCGATTGTAAACGCACCACGGATTACGGGTCACGGATTAGCTGATTAAATCCAACCTCACATTTTGTGTTGTTTGTGTTTTTAAAGACTGACGAGTGGTGCGTTCACAACTGACGCTTCAACGCCAACTTTGAGGATAAATTTAAATGAACACCCGATATTAATGTACATATTTATTAATTTTCTTAATTCGCGATTACTTAAAAATTCAAATTTGACAGTTGAAAGAACTAATTAAAGTATGTAATGAAATTAACTTCCTAAAGGAAATCTGAATCGACTTAATAGTGAATAAAGTTTGAGAAAAAATTGTATTCATTCTATTTTACTTCGTTTAAATTACATATTAGACAACATTGCTAATTTATAAAATTAACTGTAAAACAGATTTACAAGGAATCATTACATGATTAATATATTTTTTAACATTTAGTTTGCTTTACACTTCTTTTTTGATAGGGGAATAGTTATTTGTGTATCAAGGCCAAAAAGTGCATCTTTTTCGTCCGAGTCTAGGACTCGAGCCGCTCCGAGACTTGAAAACAGGCAAAAGGCCAAAAGGACTTTTTGGCCGAGGTGCACATTCAATTTTTTAGGCGACCGCACGAACTACAAAGCAAAAGGCATTGGAAAAATTACAAATTTCTTTTATATCAACTTTTTCCAAATAAGTATGTACATTTATTACTGCATATTAACAATATTTTGTAGTATTTTTTATCAGTTTGCCAACAAAACGAGAAATTTACCAGGTATACAATTACTTATTTACATAATTTATGGTGACAAGACAATTATTGCGATTATCATCTGCGATATCTGGCGGCGTATTAGACAGTAGACATCAGTTTGGGTGTTGTATTAGACATTTCTTCATCACGCTGTTGCTATCGATTATATGAACGTTCATTTTCTTATTATGCACCAAATAAGCACCAGAAATAAACGATACAACACTTTTTCGGGCAAATAAAATACTTTGGTTAAATTTAACTGTCAAATATTCATTTGTTTTCAGTCGGTTTACTCGGTTTTTTCGGTTTCGTTGTTAACTTACTAAACAGATCAACAGACGGTCCATGGTCAGAAAATTGCGTCCGAAAAAGTGCGTACGAAAAAGTGCATCTGAAAAAGACTTACTTCTCGCCCGCATGGGAATATGTAAAATTACCTTTTTCATTAAGAGCGCCTAAAAAAGTGTCTACTGAAGAAAACACATTAGTGCTACCTGCAAAACGTTTTTCTTAGATTCATTGTAAAAAACTACAGTGTAACATTCGAAGATAAATTAAAATTCAGCAAATTATGAGTGGAAACTTAACCATTCTGTAAAAAAATGTGTTGAATTCAACTGTGAAGAATTTACAAAACAAAGCGTATTTATAATTAAGTTTTATGCTCATCAAATTTGTAATCTCTGGAACGTGGATAGTTTTAACATTTTTTGATTTGCAAATACCACTGGGTAAGATTTTTTTATACTAAACTGCGAACGATAAACGTATCGTAAAACCATCAAGGAGTGTTTCAGTAAAGTTAAATAACATGCTCAAAGTTGCCGCTAAAAATATTAACCACATGCCAAGATTTTAAACTCAACTTGGACATAGCATTTTCTTTTACCATTGTCGGGCTGTCTTTGCAGCTTAATAAACCGTACCATTCACTTCATGTGTAGAGTGTTTCTCTTTTTAATCTCTTTGAAGAAATACCGTCATAAAATCAACGTTAATTAAATGAATTTTAAGTTTATAAAAGAATTAGCAAGTTTTTTAATGAAATTTCAAATGTTTCAAAACTCAACTCTCAATAAAGTAATTCGCTCGTAGTCTCAAAATATAGTAGGTATACCTAAAACATGTTTTATAAAGCCGTCTTTGAATTTATGGAGCATGTAGTGTTGGAAGAAAGGACACCGCTCTCAACAATTAATTACCTTAATTAATACGTATTCTCTTCTATATTTTTAGGCTGTAGGTATATTTAAAAAAATGAACGTTCATCTTCGTTACAAATAATGTTTCTAACATCAAATGTCACAACACGCAAACCTTACGAATACAAATTACGACGCACTTTTACGAGTATACAATGTAACGAAACTAACGTTGAGGTTATTTATTTCGACACACGTTATAAAAGTTAAAAAAATCACTTTAATTTTTTTATAACCTTCAACAAATTCTCCTTTTCGTTTTCTATCTACATACCGGGTGTATTATGAAAAATCTTTGGTGCTGTAACTTCCTTATTTTTCATACGATTTTAATAAATGATGTGTCAAATAAAATCATTTTAAATGGGCTACAGTTTGAATTGATCCCATATTTGTTCTTGAGTTCTGTTTTTGACAGATGATAGTCAACTTTTTTTTTCAAATTGTACTATTAACTTTTTTTGCTTTGTTTTATAGAGATTTTTATTTTGACTATGAAAATGTAAACAACCATGCTCATGGATAGAAACAAAAACAAGAAATTAAAAAATTATGTATTTTTTTTTAAATGAAGCAGTCACATTAAACAGTAATAAAAGTGCATGCTAATTTTGCAAAGTGACCAAGAGAGCTATGGACATTCAAGACAATGTCTATTTGACTTCACCCGATAAAAGAGATGATTTATAAGAAGAATCGTAGCAGTGAACAAATACCACCAGAATTTTTATTAAACGCCGCAATGGGCGTCAGTGGAAGGTTTCGAATGTGCCTTAGAGAGAATGGAGGTAATTTCGAACATTTGCTATAGTAAAGTTATGGTTACTTGATTTTTGGAAATTCTATTTTTTTTATTAAAAACAAATTTTTGATTTTTTATTTTAATGTTTGTGTATTCAGAAGATAAACATCTATCAGAATAAAGATAAAAAAATATACAGTGCAACTTAAAAAAACAAAGTTAGCTGCGGTCTGTCAAAAGATATACATAATGTCAAAAAAAAAAATCATAGCATGTCGAGCTGTAGTGTTTCTAAAACGATTTTGTTTGACGTACCATTTATTAAAATCGGATAAAAAATAAGGAAGTTATACCACCAAAGATTTTTCATAATACACCCGGTATATGTATCTTGCATCTAATTTTATTTATGATAATCACAACAGCATGTAGGTAAGTCTAGACAGATCTGATACCACGTAGTTTTCTACAGTCACCACGTGGAACACCCTGGCGGTGGTTCAAACTGTACGTTGTCAGTATGTATACGTAAAAAATATAGAACACACAGTGAAACAATGTTTCTTTCAGTACGAAACAACTTGATTGTGGAACTACAATTATTCAAAATGTTCTGTGCTGTTTAATTAAATAAAGATTTAGTAAAGAAACTTGTTTTCGTTACGTTATAAGAACGAAACAAAGTCAGTCGCGGCCGTCTCTCCAAGCAATAATTTTCACATCAAATACGTACTGTTATAGTGCTTATTGTCAGATTACTAAAAAAACTTCAACATTTAGTAAGATACTGTACTGAATATGAAACAGTATAATTTTTGTTTTAGCCGCTTCGATGAATTTGTACAATTCCATATAAAGAAGTTTATATATCTAGATTATCGCCATTCATCTATTACGGTTTTATTTTACTTTATTTTGGTGCAGTTAATTTAATAATAATTTGTAATTTAGTATTTAGTAAAATGTACTTGTTATAGTTACTTTAAAACAGAGGCCGCAGTCGACCTCAATTTTAAATTTATTGCTTTAGATTCGATGGCTATTATAATACTGATTTATTACCATCATACGGTCAGTGCATCGAAAAAGTCAATCAGAAATGCAGGTGCATTTGCTGTATAAATAATTGTTACAAAATACGATTTTTAGGAATGCGGCCAGGCGTGTCTGAACAAGGAGAATGTTGACATTGTAAATTTTAATTTCCCATAAAACATAAAGTCATACAAAAAATACCATCAAACCTTAATACATGGCTTTATAGAACCTGGTTTTAATCAAGAACTGAAACGCATAAAACTTGGACCTTAATTCAACAACACTCACGTTAACTCCCCCTATCACGCTACATATTTTTCGATTTACTTTGTAATCATAATCTAGACTAGAATAAGGGAGTATTTATAAATACATTTATGCTTAGGTTTTTCTACTATAGAACCCTAGATGTCATAGATGATAAAAATTATTTTGCCCAAAGGAGATAAAGGGCACTTTAAAAAATTATTTACTTATGACAGAGCTTACAGAAAAATATGTTGTCGAATGGTCTGGTGTTCTTTATTTATTATTTTCTCATAATTTTCTAACATGAGTTGTTCCGCGAATTTTGGGGCACCCAGTATGTATAACATTCCAGATACGAAACGATTTTTCCTAAACCAAAAAGTTGAGTCTTTTTTATATAAATAAGAATATTTTTTTGTTATTTTGCAATCTTTTTTCAAGCATATAACAATGAAAAAAAAAATAAGTATAAAAAAAAATAAGAAATACATAAATACAAGTTATAAAAGTTGGTACTTTAATTTTTATTGAAACTAGGTTGATAATAAATGAAAAAAATTAATACAAAATACAGGATGGTCTAGCTAAAACAAAACACGCGTGTCACATTTAATCTCCATTTTTGAAAAACGGCCGTATAGACGAAATTAATTTGTAAGGAAGTCAAATAATATGACTATTTCCGTTTACCAATCTTCAACCCGGAAAGTATGGATGCACTTCCCTCTAAGAATTTTAGATGACAAGGGGTATGGAGTACATACCGTTTGAAAGCTCAATGCATTTTCTTTGCCGTAATACGTAATAGTTTGCGTGAAAAGGAAGTCCAAAGAAACAGTATTCATTAAACTATTAATTGATGTTCGAAATAAACACCGCCAGCATCCATTCAATAATAAAGGTTCTGCTAAAAACGTTGTACATTCTGGAGCATTTGTGGGGTAATTTGACGGCATTCGTTGACGAAAGGTTGTCGTCAATCTTCTAAAGAATCCGGTTGAGTTGCATAAATTTTACTCTTTAAATAACCCCACAAAAAGAATTCTCGCGGAGATAAATCCAGCGGCCTTGAGGGCCACCTAATAGCAACTCTTCTTCCAATCCAATGACCCGGAAACTTTCGATCCAAATATGGTCGAATAGGCAGTGCATAATACGGAGAAGTTTCGTCCTGTTGAAATCATTCGGTGAAATTTCAGTTAACATTTGAACAATATTGTCTTTTAACAATAACAGAAAAAAAACAATAAAGCAATCGCCAAAAATGCCAACCCAAAACATTAAATTTTTCGGAATGTTGAGCATCACTGCAGAAATACTCCGGAATATGTGATAACAGATACCTAAGGTTTTGAACAGAACCTTTCTAACGTTGGTGGTGATCATTTTGAACATACATACGTTGAAACGTAGTTTGACACGTTATTCCTCAGAATCCAAAAATAAAAATACTACTGCAAAGAAAATGTATTGTACTTTCAAATGGTATGTCTTTTGATACCCTTTGCCATTTAAAATCCTTAGGGTGACGTGCACCCCACTTTGCGATTGGAGATTCAAAACTAATTTGATCTGCTCGCTCGTTTGTCGAAAAATCGAGGTTAAGACTGACACAACACGCTTATTTCGTTTTAGTAGAGCCATTCTGTATTTTTACGATATTTAATTTTTGATTTTTATGTAAATTTTTGCCCGTACCATTTTTATAGTTGCAGTCTGCTTTAATAGGCATCCAGGAAACGTGCAAGCTTGAGCTAGATCTTTTCATTAAACTCAACAGACGTAACTTACATCCATGTGCCGTTTATAGGCGACCTCCGTGCTGCTGCTGTTGAATTTATGGAGAAGATGCTCAGCACGACATAACAGAAAAACTGCATCATTGCACTAGATTTTCTCCTGAACAACTCCGTGAGTCGCATTTTTCTGAAACAGAAAAGCATCAAATTAAAATCAAAAACCATAACATTGATCTTATATTATGCGTCTACACAAGTAAATTTATCAATAGTCCAGGCATAAAATCTAAATTAATCTAGACGCATACTAATCTCCTCAGCGGGACATATTAAATTATTGTTACAATAAATTAGCTCTGTCGGAGGAACAAGACATGAGTACCGAAATACTATGACGTTAGAAAAAAGGAGATAGCTGTTGACAAAATTGGATAAAAGACATGTGGCGACAACCGTTGTCATGAAAAAATTGATCGGATTGCACAAGAAATAAATATATAACGTGACTTCTCGTCTGTTTAAACACACAAGCAACAATAAATAAAACATATTACCGCTATTACACATAAGAAGTAATTTGTATGATGCATTAAACTCTAGCCACACGTATCGCATAGGAGGACGTCAATCCTTAATACTGACGTATTGCTGAAAAACATCTAGCAAGACCGCAGTGTCCAGCATTATTAATGGTGCAAGTTATCACCATTAATTAACGTTCGTCTGTAGTTAAGACCACGAAAAAATCAACGGCGCAACACAAAGAACGTAAAAGTTCCTTAATTTAAGCAGGTTTGGAGGAACAAGACGTGTATACCTTCAACAATTATCCGATTACAGGTCTTGGATAATTATGTTTAATCGGAACCATTTGTAACAATCAATGTCACTGCACAAGTCATTGTAAAGTTTGTGCGTCTACAGACGACGTATCCAGCGAATGTACCCAAGAACCATCCCGTTCCGCTTCAATGGGATACCTGGGCCACTTTTTATTAATATAGCAATTAAACCCGTTCTGCCCAGATAAACAGGGAAAACTGAATTCGGAACAATCACTGTCACCTTACTTTCAATAAATTTTCATAGTTGTTTAACTTTGTGGAAGATAAAATGAGAAAGGAAATGGCATTAATTCTGATTTTTTGTCGAGTAAGAAGAAATAAACCTTTAATTCAAAACATATATCACTGCAATATACCTGTCAGGCTGTGTTAATCATAATTAGCACGATTTATGTTTCCCGGTAATATTTGCCCTTTCCCGCACTATCTGTCAACAATAATAATTTGGGTCATATATTGTGCGGCTTGTTTATTGTTGCTTGTTCTTGTAATTAAGAAGAAATTTATATTTTTTTTTATATTAATGGACTTGTACACCTGACCAACCAATTAGCTCGTTGTCAACAAAAAATTAACTGCTACTTTCTTACTACACTTAAGTGGAAATAATTATAATCAAGAACTAGTTATAACAGATACAAGTACAATAAAATAATTATTATATATTTATTTGCTCTGTAGATTACTATAACGCAACAACCAATCATTTTTGTTGTATTTAACTTTTATGAAGTCCATTAAGAACAATTTTGCACATTTTAAAAGCTAATTTGTTAAATTATGACATAATCCAAGGTATAAGCCTCATGTTTATTTATAAAATCGTTTATTTGATAACTACATTAATAACTTGTCAATCTGTCACTTGTTGAAATAATTATCTTACTTATGTTTCTAGAAACATTTTCACACTTTTTTTTTGTTTTTTACTTAGGTAGGTACTACACTTTAAGAAGAATAAACATGACGATTTATAAATCTATATATTCGACCTAGAATGCTATGAAGTAGGTACATACTATTTTTAAATTACACTGCAACACAGCTTAATATAAATAAAAAATAATGTTGATAACAATATTTTTTTCTACTAATTCTGGGAGATACATTCCACAAGTCAGCTAGAAGAAGAATTTCTGTCATTAATACTTTGATGCTTTTAAAAAGAACATTTTGAAACATTGGATAGAGTAAATAAGTAGATATAAAAAATTAATTTTATGACTTCCTTGTCATTCAGTAACATATTTTTCTTTTACAAAATGGTAAGTTTATAAAATGAACAAATGAAATAGACTTCATGATCTTTATACAGCCTATTAAATTTACTTCTGCTTTCACAGTGAGACATTTTATATCTTCAGAGATATACGACGTTTTTAAAATATCAAGACATTAATAAAAACAGAAGTGACAAAGGAACGGTAATACCAAATTGCTTTAAATGGATTCACGTTACTTTGGCATAATGAGAGGCCATGGAAATTTTGCATTTAATTTGGTAGTTAAGCTGTCTGTTGAATTAGGTTATATTTTTCTAAGTTTAAGATTATAAATAGCATCAATGTCTAGCGTATTGTTGTCCGTTTTACTAAATAGTTTGCAATAGAAGAATACTCAGACATTGCGGGAAATTCAGCAACATGTTATGTTCATTTTGATAGGTCCGCATGTCAGACACTTTAGTGACGGAAATCAAACAGTGTGTCCAACGTTAAAAAAATAAATCATGGCCTCCCACTATGCTAAAACAACGTGAACGGTGTTTACATCATGTAAACATTTTGTTTTAATAAATCGTTTTATCGTGATAAATTATGGTCATTTAATAAATAACCAAACTATAAAGTCTCAAATTATTGCAACATTTAAATTCAAATTTTAATGCAGTAATTCTTTCAATTAATTTTCACATTTATCTATCAGAACTACAATTTCCGAGCATATTGAAAATCTGAGCTAATTATTATTTGCAAATCTGGTAAATCTATATGCTCATTAAATAACAATTTAACATAACAGTTAAGGAACAAGAATAAAATTCAGAATAAATAATACTAATGAATTTAAAAAGTTAAATGCAGATTGTAAAATTATTCTTACAGTGAACCGTTTTAATGTCTCATTAGTATATTTTAACGAAGAATTTCTTTTTGATGTGATGTTAAATTGGGTTTACTAGGCCAGCAATAATAAACAAAAGGAAGTCGTTTTTTACCCAAATAATTAAGATCTTGTAAATAAGAGCTCACAATCTTTCATCTAATTTCCGTTAGAATGCATCTATGTAATTAAATTTTGACCTGCATGAAATTTAAAATATTAGCGAATAATAATACTTCTGTACTGATAACGGTACCTCTGATTTTATTGAATTTTTGTCTTTTGTCTTTTGTTTATACAACACACAGCATTCGCAGGTAAAACGTTGTGTTACCACAACATTTACCATAAAACATTGAAGATTTATGGAGCGCGTAATTAAGGAGTCTAAAACGGCAGAAGGTAATCATTAGAAAGTAAAATTGAGCGCTAACGAACTAATTACATAAATTTAACGGTTGTAATTGAATACAGCTTTATGAGATTTTTCCGTCAAAGGAAACTTTGCGGCCATAATACCATAATAAAAGTACAATTAACCACAATGCAATACCAACAACAGTGGTTCTACTTCTCGACTTCGTTGTACTCCGAAACAAAAACTCCTTTTTTTCTCAACAAGTTACCAAAAACACAATTTTACAACACGTCCTACCCCACAGCATGCTTAAAAACCATGAAATGGAACCTTTAATGGCGAATTTTCCCATGGTTTAATTTGTTTTTTTACGATATGAGAAACTTCAACTGAATTGTTCACCTTTTTCTTGAATTCACTGTGCAAACAATTTAAGATCTTCTTGTTTAACGATTTGGAAAATTGCAATTTCTCTTTCCAAACTTTTTAGTCAGTTCCAAAAATGTTTGCTGCAGTAAGCTATTAGTACTATTACACATTGTCAACACTGTAGAGCTATATAAACTTATGCATTTCTTCAAGACGGTTTTTAAGAGTTCGTGATTATTTTAACTACATTTACGGTGTGTTCTTAATTCACAAGAACTGTGACAAGCGACATTTTATTGTACAATTAGAATTAAGGCACAATTTTTGGGCTTCTACTCTTCAGATCAATCATTATATGAGATTGTCAATGTTTGCTAAAGTTTCAAAAAAATCGTTAATAAGTACAAGCGAACGTGATGTATAGGTGTTTGGCAACTACCTGGCATAACCGGTATGCAATCGTTATACTCACAATTTGTTTGGCCACTCGTACAATCGATTTTTAAAAACCTTGTTTTTCAAATATCGTCCTTTTAATCAGTATTTCTCCTTTCGAAATGATTTATTACTTTTTAAATTGACAGCAAATAAAAGGCATGCCTGGTTATGCCTATTTACAAAGAAACACAATACGTTATAAAATACATTAACTAGAAACAGTGCAGTTATATGTTACTGGGTATGCTTCAATGGGGATTTTCTGGGATCATAACGCTGATCTTAATTAACTCTTTTAAGTAATGATAAACTTTCAATTGATATATTTCTTCCGATTCAATAATCGTTATCTACCCACCATAACTTAACAGCAAAGTTTATATGTATCACATTTTTTGCAACTTAAAATTGATTCATAAGAAACGCATTAAACTGCGTTATCGGTACGGATTTTTAAAGAGATAATACTCACGAGTGCAATTAAATTTAACTAGTATAATTATTAGTCTAAGCATTGAATAGTAAACAAAAAAGTATTATTTGTAAATAACCAAAAACTATCGTAAACCAGAAACTGAATTTTATTGACACGTCTATAATTACTCCGAGCGTAAGAACATGGATACTAATAATAAACCCGTTCTATTGTGTTATCAACGAATGCAACATAAAAGTATTATGTACTTTAACTATTGTTATTTATAATTTCAGGTTGCTGTAGCTGGAATATGCAAAAAACGCGCATAAATGACTAGAAATCTTTCTTGTGAATATTGTTCGTGTCTAAATTTTTAAAATCCACTATTGGGTAAAAAAAGAACAAAACTTACAGAAGACGAAGATGAAGTAAGTGCTACAGAACTTCATCCTGTAATTTAGTTTCTATGCTTTATTTAAAACAAATGGTTTCAACATAAAAACTGAACAAAATACATACAGGAAAGGAAATATGCATATAAATTCATCTTTATATTTAAAAAAATACAGTACCATTAAATTTTTGTTATTAAGTTTTTAACGCTTTGGTTTGAAGGTAATATTTGTGGTGTCGTTTGTTCGGACTGATGTATAATAATATAATTTAACTTCAAGTTTAATTAGTGCGGTTAAGAACATCTCAAGTGATTATTGCAAGTTTTGTCTAATTAAATTTATAAATTGCATAGAACAGTTCTACATTAAAAATAGAAACTCACATAATCGTCACAAATTCTAAACGACACTGTCATCACTCATTACGAAGAACCCTTCCTCCTGTTAATCCTTGGCATTTTTTTTACATGAACACGACATTTTTCCACTTGAAACCGTTGGGAAAAAGTTAAGTTGCCGAAAGCGCGAGCCCCTTTAATGTCAAGCGCGAGTCTAATCACTGATCATCAAAGAGACCGTCCATACACTGCTTTCGACTGAACAACCGCCGTGAACTGAATGAGAATGCAACAACGAATAAAGAGCCGTACCTACGTCCAGTTTCAGAAGAGTGGTTGGAGCTTTCATGTCCTATCCTCTTTCCTCTTGTGAAAATCTAATTGTTTGCTGTCACCCTCCATTGACGAAATCCAGCCCCGTCCATCACCCTTTTCTATAATTATATACGCCATAAAGACTCATATCAAATTAGCCCCATTTTAAACTTTGTATACAACTTTTGGTGCCGATACGCAAATCTTTATTCACTAAACACCATCAGAAACTCCAAAGAAGTGTATCTCATTGTGCATCAAGTTTTAAAATTTAGAGCACTTGCAATACTCTTGGTATTACATTTTTTCAGAAAACTGATGTCATTAACATATTAATCTTCCTTTGGCCCAACATTTTAAACATTATGTTAGGAAAGACAAGTTCATTATTTATAACTAACATACAATGGTTTATGCAACTCCCGTACGATATCGTAAGGATTATTACGTTATTTATTACCGTGTTACATATTTTTTATTTTACGCCTAGGTTGACGCAAATTTCAACAAATATCTTTAGTAAATTAATACCTTTGAATTTAATCTAGCTAATATAAAAGAATTAGGTGGTTAGAAAAACTTTACAGTTACTTCGTAATAATGACAATTTAGTTGGTTCAATTAAAGATCTTACGCTTTAAGTGCGGTACGACCGTAAACTAGGTGCGCTATACATATAGCTTTGTAAAAGATTTAATCCGAATATACGAATAAAATGTTAGCAGCTTAAACGAACAACTTTTCAAGTGCTAGAATTAAAAGCTTCGCACATGTTTGCTTCTAGCTACACTATAAATCGCGTAGACAGGACAATTTTTTATTCTATATTCTCCAGGTGTTCAGTCCATTTCAAATGCAAAATTGTTGCAATTTCTTAGATCTTTTCCGCGTTATTTGAGTTAGTGTATGGTATTTTATTATAAGTAGACTAAAAAATTAAATTATAGATATGTACTTTAATTATATTATTGTAACAGGTTTTACAAAACACAAACCACAGTAACTCAGTATGAAAATTCACATATATGTACTCGAACAAATCGCAAATCAAATCACACCAAGATTAATATGTTAAATAATCCTTGACTCTTCAAGAATTGTACGTCTTATTATACTGTGTGAAAACTACGAGGAAAACTACTTATGGAATAAATTCAGTAATTTCAAAACTAGACATTTGTCGAAATTGCTGGAACAGGTCAATTTTTATTTCTCATAATGCTTATTTTAAGTTGCTCCACTTGTTCATGTCGTCATCCATTTTTGAGCTATGAAGCAAAAAGTTATAAATTAAAATATAAAGAAGAAGAAGAGTACTTAAACTTTATGATCTTTTTACTAAGAATTCTATGTCCGACCATAAAACCTTTCATAGTTTTTTCAAAACTTCTAATAACTTCACAGTAACAGCAGTGTACACCATAAATAGAAAATGAAAATGTCAAGACGTATTGGAAAGTATCCAGAACTAATATTTCTTACTAAATGCTATTTAACACCTAAATTTTTGAATGGCTTTCTATGATATTACATATTTCGTATTATGACGTTATGTTTCATTTTTAACAAATTTTATTTTAAATAGGTAGGTAAGTATGTAAAAATAGAAAAATCTCATCGCATCATTCGCATCCTCCCTAATTATTTTACTCATTTAATTTCCAGTCACCATATCCAGTCGAAATATAAAATTGTTTGCCGGTAACAAGCAATAGGAGTAAAGGTGTTAATTCTGATTTTTTCTGTAAGTACAAATAATATGTCATTAAGGAAATTACATGTAGAGGTTATAATTAGACATCATTAGGTGCTGTTAAGTTGAAAATCTTTGCTTCCGTATTATATCCAGAATACTTATTGTAAAAACGAAAACTCATTTTTAGTTAATTGTTGAATTAACTTATGTAACATTAAATAAATATGTAATATGGTATTTGAATATTAGTTAGACGTTTTATGACTTTGTAACAATTTGATCAATGTAATTTTTTACCATTTAAAAACTGAATTTGAATTAGCAATAACACTTTCGAATTTATTATAAGATGTCAATTTTTGTATTATGTATTGTTTGCCTTGTAATATAGTTTCGAATGTATTTGCCGAGTAGATTTGTTCAATCAACTTTATTAAAATTTTAATAAACATTTCCTTTTACCTTGTAAAAACAATTTAGCTACAATTTGATTGTTTGTATGTAACGGATGTCCAAATGAAAAGATCATCAAGTTGGCTATGAGTTTTTGATGAAAGAGGATAGAACGAAAAAGGGATGATGCCCTCTTTGACAAATGTCAGTTAGTTGTGTTTTGCGAGTGTAACGTCTTTTTTTTTGGGTTGCGTGTCGTTTTCTGTGGAATTATAATAAATGATCTGCTTTCACAAGTAAACAAAATTCGCTTTTTTTACTCACGTAGGTTTTCACTGTGGAACATAAAACTTTTGAACAATAATCCGATGATGTTGGAAAATGTGATGCAAAATTTTTGTCGTAGAGTTTTAAAGTGTATCGATGAAGGTACTCAACATTTTCAACGTCTCCTATGATTTAATGCTTTCAACATTAAAAAAAAATCATTTAACCTAAAATTTTACAGATTACAACATCGCTGCGACTTTCGTCAAATTAAGAGGTTTTGTATTCATTGTTACCAAACATTTAGCCAGAGATATGTCCTGATTATAAACCTTTTTAATAACCTAGCACTCACATTACATATTATAAAATAAATTTAGTCAAAAATATCACTTTTTAACGGAGTCCTAACCTAATATTTGTCATTGATCTTCTAAGACATACTTCACAATGTTGTGAAAAATTCAAAGGCTACTACTTGATGAGCCTTTCAATTCAACACTCGATAATATGCATTTTCCCGTATTTTCCCGTTTTTTTTTTGCTGCAAACTGGAATGAAATGTGTAACGAGTATAATAATTTTTACTACATAAAATTCACTTTTTGTATTTTTATATGTACATATACCCAACACACATACCTCAGTTAAAATTTAATATTCATTTTAGTTCAACATAATAAACAATTTACATACTAAGTATCAAATTATTTTAAATTCTACACATAGAAAAAAGGGACAACTAGAGTCTTTGTACATGTCACAACCAATCATTACATATGTCATCTCGAAGAACGAGATATGGTATGATAACCAATAATTGAATCCACGTTCTTAAAGAAGCATTCGGTCGTAATATAAATACCGGGTGGTATATATTTTGAATTTCAAATTCAAATTTATCTACTTCATTGCGTAGTAGTAGTATTAGTACATAGTAGGAGTAAATTTTCGTACTTAATGAAATTTCATCATGTATTTAACTTTGCCATTATTTTTACAATCTGTTTAAGAACGTATTAAATACTAATCGGTAAAACAAGCAAAGGCAAAATTAATGGGAGAGCTTTAAACGATAGAATAAATAAGAAGATGGCTTCTAACTGCAGGATGCGACAAAATGGTGTAGTTATTATAAATATTTCTTTCCATTATGCATATTCGCGAGATTTCTCTTCGGACGTTTAACACACTGCAGCTAATTGAAGCGAACAAATGCTGAATAACTGATGCACGTTGCTCGAAGAACTGGTCAAGAAGAAATGAACTAACTGTATAACAAAACAAATAATTACCGTGGCGTATCTATAAACACTGGATCGCCCTTAGCTGGAAAAATATCTTTTTATTTTAATCAATAATCATTGTAAATGCTCTTAGTAGCGAAGCGATAAATCTCGAAGGCTCTCGTACTGAATCCACCACATATCTCAAAAGATACAAGAACGAATGCAGGCGCTAATACATATTTTACCATCAATTAATTATTCTACGAGGTACTTGTAAATGCCAAAAGCAATAAAGTTTATTGTATTCTCTCTGGGCAGTGTGATTTTTATATGAAATCATTTTCTACACGTTCACCCACTCAAGAGGAAATGGTAAATTAAAATTATTACCGTTCGTTTTAGAATTGTTTATTGTTTTATTACTCTGTAAGGACTCGACTAATGTTTTTCTTTTCACACTGGGAATATTTAATTTCATACTACCGGATTACAAGTGTCCGACAACGTGGTAACGCGGCTACAAAAAATAGGATGAGTTTTATTTGAGGATTTGGCCGACAAAGGAGCACCTGGGTCTCTAAATAGCCCCTGTAATAACAGTGTGTCGCCGGAATGCAGTGGCGTCTCTTTGAACTTTCCGTGGGATTTTACGTAATTTTCTATTCAATTATATTGTTAACGTAAATAGAGATTCTTCACTCAACGTAAATTTCTTTTCAACCAAACTATTGCGAAAACAAGTTTCAAATACAGATTCTGTATCCGAGAAAATGTTCAATATCTTTGTTATAATTTTTAGATTTTAATACTTTCACCTTGGAGTGTCACATAAAAAGTATTAACACAGAATGACAAACTCTGAACGGGCCGCTGTGAAAATTGCCCCATAATAACAAATAATAGGACGATCTGTTTTTTATTTATTTAGATTGTCAAGAAAGTATGTTTGTTCACAGCAGGTTTAGAATTACAATAGAAGAAACAATAACACTATAACATGAAAAATGGCTTAAAGAAATTTTAGTTAGACCCAGAATTGGTACGATATTTATGAATTATATTTCTATAAAATAACAGGACTCTAAAAAAAGGGAAGAAATACAATTCTACAACATAAATACGTGTATATCTACACTCAATTTCATATAAATGTGCATCTAAGCAAGCCATGAAAATCTGATTTTCTATTGGTATGAAAGATACTTTGACTTTCAAAGTTGCTTGCTCTGCGCGAACCTTGATTATTTTTTAGTTTTGTTGTCCCTTTCGGCATTGTTGATTTCAAAAGCATTGTTACGTTTTTTTACTGAGTAAATTAAAGTCATTCACTAATTCTTGTGTGGTTTTGTCTTTGTATTTTCACCAAGTAAAGATTTATTGGAGATAACCTATAATAGATCTGTCATAAATGTGACTTTTGTAATGTAACTAATTAACTATATAATTAAAGGTGCTTTTACACATGCACAGCTCACTTGATGAACATTTATATGAAATCAACTATAGATACCAATACATATTTTTTTACGAAAATAATTAATTTCATCTTAATCTAGCATTATTTTACGCACAGGAATTTTTAATTAATATTTTATTGATTACCTTAATTCTGAAATAAAATACTAAAAGACACTCTTCAATTACATAGCAGCTTAAAAAATGTGATTGAACTAAATTTTGTTTATCAACGATCCAAATAATTTCAACTCTTATCACACTTTTTTTTTATTTTACATTTAGTAAAGTGTATCTATCTGACGAACATTTATATTCAAAAACAACATAATTTGTGGTGTTTTTTTAAATTTGGAGTCGAAGCTGGCGTTGAAGAGTCTACTCGTATTGTGAATGTACCTACTATACGGATAACAGATCACGCTGTTTAAATCTTACGCTTTTACGCGAGCGGTGCATTCTCAATCGACTCTCCAACGCCAACTTCGACGCCAAATTTAAAAAAAAAAACACCTTTATTTCAAAGGCTTTACAATTACGTAATCCACAGCCATTTAGCAGAAGATTTGTGGTGGTAAAATTCAAGTATTTCATGGACAATAGCTGACAGTCTGAACAATTACATACTTGTTTATTTCTCAAAATCCGATGGTCAAAAATAAAGGGACTTAAGGGAGACATTTTTTCCACTGCTATAAATCAGGTAATTGTTGACTTTTACCATCATAAATCTTTTGCTGAATGCCATTAAATTTGTTTTGTTAACTCTTCTTTGTAATTAATATCTCTATTGAGTTTCTAGAGCTAGATTTATACAGAGTGTCCCGAAAATGGCGCACTCACAACTCACTACCTGATCGAGGATGTTTAAATGTACATGAAAAAAATATGGAAAAAAATTTTCAAACAAAAAAATCAATTATTGCAAAAATTATAGTACAATATAAACAAAGATATACTCATACATCATTACCTTGCAGTGTTGTCTTAGTGGATTTAAGATAATTTTTACGATTTCCTAAACTTCTAAATTCTCTATTATGCAGGATCGGATATTGGTAATGAGTGATCTTGTACTTTTTGATAATATATACGATTAGAGGTAGTTTTGATACATTTATGTATTTCGAAATAATTGACCTCTGAAGTGCCACTTTCAAAGACCGCCAAATCAGCAAATAAGTCCAATATAATTTTTTTAACATTTTTCTCACGTTTATGGTAATCTCTTCTACACCGTAGTGCATCGGAAGTGCGCCCTTTTGAGGACAACCTGTATAACATATTGATATAAAATTATTCAAAGAGAAGATTATTTTATTTACATTTTTACGGCATGTATCTAAATTACCAATAGAATTAGAGTACAGTTACGGACACGGAATTTTAGACGTCAAAAAATGCCAATGTAAGTCATTATGATTGACGTTTGAAACTATTTGACACTTGAAAGTTTATTTTTGGCATATCAGTATGATAAAAATTACAAAAATTGAAAGTGAGGTTAGTTACATCTAAAACCAGTTTTACAATTTTATGTCAATCGAAAGACAAATCGTCCAAGATTCCGTGTCCGCAATAGTACATACTATCGCGGCCAAAATACTTTGGTCGTCAATGTGACATAAATGACATTCAATTGTAAAGCAAACTTTAGGATGTTTAACCTTATTTTTTACTACTGTCAAAATTATTTTAATCTATCAGTGTCATACGGATGGGGTAAATCCCAGCTGCGGAGGCAGGGTTCAAAAGCAAAAGATCAACGTGGTCGCGGTTTAGACAACCTTCAGAAGCAAGTAAGACGATTCTATATTTATCAAAAACTGAAGGTGCCATATTTTTGACAAGAATAATTTGAAATTGTCATGTATATTGACATTAATACTTGATTTACATTTGAAGTGTCAAAAAGTGACGACCAAAGTATTTTGGCCGCGATAGTACGATTATAGCCCTATTCATAATCTACAACATTTCTGCCTAATTTGAAAAAAGTTAATTATCCCGCTGACTGTAAGTGTATAGTTGACATTTGTAGGTATGACATTTCATATGCGTGCATTTTATTTTTTTTGCACGACCTTTGTATAATGAGCAAGGAGCAACTTTACTCCCTGATTGTATGGAATAAAAAACCTAGGCAACTCAACCTTTTATGATACATATTTATTTCATATTAATTTTATTTTTATCCGAGGTGCAGTTTGGAGCCCGATGGCGAAGCCCGAAGGTCCTACAGGGCACCGAGGGTAACAATCATGCACTCCCAAGGGGGTTATACTGTTTTTTTCACGACCCAACAATTTTAATTGAAAAAAGTCGAAAGTTTCAAAATAATTTTTAACTGTCAACATGACACTTAAATTTAGTTTGACAGTTAGTGATAACTGATAATTTACAAATTTTCGGTTTTTTTCTATTAAAATCGTTGAGTCGTGAAAAAAATAATATATGCACCTCGGGAGTGAATGATTTTTACACTACAAACTGCACTTCGGGTAAAAATCATGCACTTCACTCCCTCGGTGCATAATAACTATTTTATACCATTGCACATTGACTTGACTGTCAAAGAAATGTCAACTCTATTCTGCCCACACAGTTGCCACATAAATTTTCGTACATAGTTGCCAATCCCGGATAACCATAACCAAAGATTCTAACTTTTATCACAAATACAAAGTGTGCAAAAAAGGGTCATGCACGAATCGCGCAATAACGGACAACTCTGATTGGTCAGTTTATTTAACCGAAGTCCAGGTTCAATTAAGTTAAACCTGGACCTTTAACTAAAATTTACTAACTCGTACAACCAAATGTTCTTTTAAGTCTCGCTTAAGTTAATTTAAACTGCTAATTGGAACCTTACAAACGGGCATAAGTTAACTATTTTTGGTACTGGTCGTACGACAAAAGGTTGCATGTCAAGTAGACACCGAAATTTACCATTAAATCTTATCACCTCTTCTGTCATAAGTGTGACTTAAATTAAGTTTACAATAAAACTAATCGAACATGTGTTTTTTGACATATGTATAATATCTCATGTACTTAAAAATTGTGTTCTGATATAGGAGCTTATGCTGTATCACCAAGTATATTTAAGATATTATATCAATACTTAAGATAATAAGAATTTACATACCCATGTAAATTGTAAGTACATAATACAGGGTGTTTTCGAAGTTGAGGCGTTCCTTTTAACATGTGATGCGGTGTTTTAAAGAGTTTTAGTCAAAATCACCTTGGTAAAACGTGTACGGCAATGAATATACAATAAGTTCATTTTTTTGAAATTTTTGAAACCGATCCTGCTCAAATTTGCGCTAATTTGTTAGAAATTAGAATTGCCAAAAAAATCAAATGATCAAAAATACTGTCGTCAGAGTTGTCATCTAATTAGTCGGAATGACATCATAGGAGAAATAGACAGGACCGGACTCAAAATTTTAGAAAACAATAAAAATATACAACGAATTATCTCCGTTAATACAAACATTTTACTAAGAAGATTTAGGCTAAAATTCTTAAGAATAATGTATAGTACCTCGTGTTACAAGGAACGCCTCAAAACTTTGAAAACACTCTGTATAAACACAAATTTTATTCGTTAATTGATTTTTTAATCAGTTGCTTTTTATATTATTTAACGTCTTGGAGGAAAACTACAAATTTTGTATAAATAAATTGTGTTATGAAATCGGGCATTTTAGAAACTACATACATTCAATTTGAAAACATCACTAGTTGATGTTTCTAAACTCGCGAAATTTTGAAAAGTCTCTGCAATCAAAGAAAAAACTGTTATACGTTCTTATTACCCTCTAAAGTGAGAAAAGTAGAAAATTGGGAAATAAATATACAGGGTTATTCACGAGAGGGGTACTTCTGAATTTTTATTTTGCCGCAACCAACAATACCAATGGCAGTAACTACTAAATCAAATGTGTTATTTCTTTTAAATTAGAAATCAAAGTAAGTTGGATAGATTTGTGAGAAGTGTCAGATTGACAGATAACCTGTATTTAATCAAAATTCAACAAATAAATTAACAAATTAATTTAGTGTAAAAGGTGTTCGAAGTGTCTACCATGGGCTTCTAAACATCCGCAGCGGCGACAGAATTCTTTCCACACTCTCCATAAATGAGAAGCATGTCAGTCTTTTCGTCGTTATTGAAAAAACACATTTTTCAAATTGGCAAAGATTTTTTGCTTTAACGTCAAAGAGACAGAACTAAGAGCCATCGTGGATTCAGTTATAATTATTTTCAAAATTTTAAATCAAGATATTGTTGCAATGTGTACAATGGGTTGCTGTAAAAAGAAATTCAGAAATACCCCTCTCGTGAATAACCCTGTATGTATTCGATAAATATTCCTTTGGATACTGAATATTTTCCATATAATATTTACTACAATTCCATTACATCTTATAGTTTTAGTTTTTCTACTGATATCTTTATTATAATTAAAATTAAAATTTGTGCTGATTATTGACAAACAAAAATTATGTAAAATGTATGTAAAATCATATTGCCAAATTGCTATCAGATTCTTTTCAAATAAGCGCATTTTTTAATTTAAATAATTATTAGTTATTTAATAAACTAGTTTGTTAATGGAGGCGATTAGTAATCGAAACTGTTTAAAGCACGAACGAGTGTGAGTGCCTTTAATAGTTGAGATTATTAGTCGCCCATTAACAAACGAGTTGATTACAAAATTTTTTCATTGACCGCAAACTTTTTTTTGTGACAAAATTTCAAATTAAAGCCAAATCAAAACCAATTTCATCTTTTGGATAAAGATGAGACCTTATAAAATACCTTCATCCTTTTTTTGTCCTCAGGGAAGACCATTTTTAAATTTTTCAACACTTTTCCACAGTGTCAGAAGACGTCAGTTCCATTCAAATTCAATTTCACGAAAAAATCACGGTTGCTAAGAAAACCTAGTTACCTTTGAAAAATATGGCATGCCAATTATAACCAAAAAGGTCGGCTTTTGAAAAAAGTGAATTCGTAATTGTGCAGTTATGGAGCTATAAAATATAGAAAACCCCGCTGCACTACCTGCTGCAGTGTTGGTAAGTGCAAACAATGCATGTTCGAGGTTGTTTATACATCAAAATATCATCAAATCGTCAAAATCGCAAAAATCGTTGATTAATGAAAAATAGTGTTATTAATGAGGTCCATTAATATTGAAATTAACAAGCGGACAACGGAAAAAAATATTAATTGCCAGTTTTACAAAAATAATAAAAGAATGGCCTTTTTAAAATCTCATGTTTTTTAAGCAAATAAATTTCAGGCCGAAAACATTGTTTCGCTGGGAAATAACGGTGTGATATTTATGGCATCATTATTTATTTAACTATTACTACAACAAAACCACTTCCGCAAAAATATTTATGTTTCTATGGTTAATTGAGTTTTTTGCTTTTAACCACAAATAATTTTGCTAGGTAAAACATAATTAAAGTTAAAATGAAACCACTAAGATTATCCTGATTAAACTATAGTATTCTTTTTCAAAATCTATTTGCTTATTCACAAACTGATGGAATTATAATACATATGCATACCGGATGTAGAATGGATTTTGATATAGTTTGTCCAGCGAGAGATTGGTTGACATAAAAGTCACTAAATTCTATGTAGAGAAAGTAATGCCTAGCGCACGTAAAATTTGAAATATGTCCTTCAACTAGTAACATTTTTGCCCTAAAATTATGCTCTAGTGCATTTTACAGTGTTGGATTAATTTAATAAGATTTTTTTACGTGTAAAAGTAAAAATCCTCGGATATTGGCTCCCCTAATTATTATATTTTAGAACAAACCCTTAAATACAAAAGTTGTAGAGCTTTAAAAATGGTTCCCAATTCTTATTTGTTTTGTTTTTTAACATATTCCGGAAGTACTATTCCGGACACGGAATCTTGGCCAACATTTTTTAGACATTTCTAAAAAAAAATATGTAAACCAATCTTTAGTGTCATTAATAAATGACAGTTATTATTTTCTTATGACATCAAAAAAGCAGGGAAATGGCATTATCGAGTCAAAAGTTGGGTTATATTCAATAAAGACCAGTTCACACATATTTGTCAGTTAACTGTCAGTTGTGGCCAAGATTCCGTGTCCCGAATAGTACACAATAATGGAAAAAATAATTAAAGAATTTGTAAAAATAGCAATAGCTGGTAAGTGTAACCGAGGTGACAACCAAAGATGACAATGTATGATATTTGACATGTCAAACTTGGAATTGGTCGCTTCGGATAGAATACAGGAAATGTTGCTTGCATGTCTCTAAAAGACAGTCCGGAGTAATACCATTTTACGAAGTTAACTTTTTCTTCTTTGTTAAAAGAGTTCATTCTTTGAGGAATCAGCAAACACGTTACGTTTGTCAAAAAATGAACTTTATTGTTGTCGGGAGTCATGGCTATTACTATTTGATCGGTAGATTTTTAATATTTAATTTTTCTTGTCTAACAGAACCAGAAGGTAGGTTAGAAAATAATTAGAAAAGGATTTAGGTACAATTTTTTTTACACTGCAACTTTTGTGTTTAATATTTTGTTGGAAAATAATTAGGGGAGCCAATATCAGAGGATTTTCACTATTGCATGTAAGGTGCAAGTGCAATAAAATAAAAGGCAGGCTCCCAGTTTATTTAGGTGATACATTTACACAATAATAGTCAGGTAGCGACGAACAACCTACGATAGATTTTCTACCCTAATCTTTTACTTTTCATTTTGATCTTCATTTTTGGTGCCTTACCAAGAAAAATAAAAATGGGAAATACCTACTACATATAACAAAATTTGAGTGATTAGAATAGAGTACCCTTTTAATTGATAACAATTTTATACATCCAAATAATTAATTAGAAGACACAAAAAGTTAATTAATTTAATTAAATTAAGTCTGTGAAATTTATGAAACTGATACACTGAAGGTACATGAGCTATTGATTGAATCACAAACTCACATACCTAAATCCAAATTACCTGCAGTTCAAATCTAAGGTTTTTAATAGATTCTTTTAATATTTGCCTAAAGTAATGTTTGCAAAACGATTTTTCCAAGTTAAACATTTACATCTTTTGAATTTAATCAAATTAAAACTTTTAACTTCAACCGAACGATATTTTCTCAAAATCTAGGGAAAATTATTTAAGTGTATTACAGTAGTATCTAAAAAAAAAATAGTCAAATGATTTTGCTAGTTTACTTTACAGCCGCTCATCAGCGGAGATAATAACTTCACGAACGCTGGTCAGCTCGTTTGATGCCATGACAATAAGTGACACTTTAGCATTATCAATGCAGCAGTGGAATGTGATATTTTACGGACGTTTGAAGAAAAAAAAATTAATTCAGTCTACAAATTATTGTAAGTAAGTAAGAGATTGTATTGATAATCTCCTACTTCCGAGGAACACGTTCTTATAATAAGTCAGTATATAATATCTACAAAAATAATTAATTTTTTTAAAAGATACATTCTTTTATAAAGTAAACGTGTCACAAATATGGTTATTGCATGGAGGTAGTATTAACTACTGCCTCCATGGGTTATTGTTATTAGCAATCCAATATATTTATCGCACTTCTTTTAACCATAAATAATTAAATATGTTCAGTTCAGTTAACGAATTACAATAAAATTAAAGCTTACACAGTGACTTTCCTAATTATTGATTACATTCACTTAAAAAATTGTCATAATTTTTCAACAACAAATATTATCTGTTTATTAGCACTGACTTCTTTGGAAAAGATGTACATACCTAACAACTCTTAAAAATTAAGTCTTGAAACAATTTTGGGTTGACTTTACCTACTTGTGGAATTTTCGCGTTTCTTCTGGTTAGACAGCCTCAGGACGTCCTCCTACATCGTTTCCCACCACTCAAACCTTGTGCAAATGAATTTTCCTTGCCCTTTAGTTATACTAGACATTGATGCGACCATGACGCGACCTTGAAACACAACAAGAGAGAAAAACAATGGCATTTGTACAAGGTTTGAGTGGTAGGAAATGATGTAGGAGGACGAGGACGCACTAAGGGTGTCTGGCCAGAAAAAAACGCGAAGATTCCACAAGTAGGTAAAGTCAACAATTACCCAACTTTGTATACATACCTTATTTCATAACTTTCAACTACAAACTGTTGTAAATTTATCAAAGAATGAGTGGTAATAAAAGGGTAAAATTCTTGCACGCCTATGGTATCCACCGCATTTGTACCTAGTACAGAGCGTTCAGTCTGGTAATTTTACACAAAGGTCACAATAGCTGATGATGGGTTGCTTTGTAAATTCACAAAACAAGCCCTTTCATTTATCAATGCCTTTTGACTCACCCCAGTTAGAGTCACCGTAAATTAGCGAAATATCTTCCTAATTACTAGATATTTATTTTAATAAAATAAAATAATTCTTACAAATGTTTTGCTTTTAATTTGAAAATAAAACTAATACATAGGTATACGTTAAATTAATTATCATTTAATGTACTGTAATTTATTGTAACAACTCCAGTTTAAAAGCATTTTTTATGTTTTCCAATATTAAAATATGTACTTAATAGGTAAAACAGATCATAAAGTAGATACTGATAGTAAGCGAGTTCGAGAATTGTTTCACTGGACGGCGGCTGCTTGAAATAAATCAAAGAGATTTTCTAACAGTCTCAACCAACCTATTGTCTGCGACTCTTCCTGGTATTTCGCTATACTTCTCCGGAATTTCCAAGGAACATTCCTTTGTTTTGGACCTTTATTGTTTCATTACGTTCTTTGTTGTATTATAATTTCTTTTGCAAGTTCTCCACATTCTTCCAGCGTAAGTAAAAATTTTTCTGAAAAACAGAACAATTTTTCGAAAGACAACAAACACCAAGATCAATCATAAGCTTTATAGGCTACATGCATCGACATCTTTCCAATAACCGAATAAGCCTCAGAAGATCTGTATCGTGAGAGATCCGGAAATTTGCCTACTGCTGTAGAGATGGCGCTGTCACAATCGACATGCTCAATTTTTTAACAATTCTCGTATCAAGAAGTAGGACGTACGTATATACCATACCATATCACATATGAAAAATATTAATATTACGGATTTGCTGCATGTTTACTTTGAGCGGGTTCAAAGAACTGCTCCGATAATTTTTTTTTAATAATGTGTAGGTAATGTGTTTTCTTTTAGCGAATAAAAAAACAAAATAAAAAAAGATCATGGGAAAAATACATGTTTTTAAATATAATTTAATTAAATCAGAGATAAATGATCTTCTGTTTATACACTGAGTGATTGACGAAAAACTTTTGACGCTGTGTCTAGATTATTTTTTATCCGATGTCCACGCATTCTCCGTTATCACCTGTAAAGGTGAAACGTTAAAGATCGTTGCAGTTTGTTACCAAAAAAAATGACAATGACAAATGGCTTTGTCAAAACAGTTGACTGACAACTATCCAGAGCTCACTTGTCATTTCGAGCATTTAGAACAAACTTTTCTCTTGTGTAAAGAAGTTCATGTTCTTGTAAAAAAAAAAAACTGGACGCAAGGAAAAATATTAATTTAGTTCGCACCGAAGTGTTCAAAATTATTTCATTTGATGTGTCTTTTATTCAAATCGAAAGAAAATAAGCAAGATACAGCATCAGAGGTTTTTCGTCAGTCATCCGGTATAAAATTTTCCACGTAAATATTTTTCTAAAATAAAAATATGAAAGATGTATCTAATATACATTTTTTTAAATAAAAAATGAAAGAGATCTTTTATCACTATGGGCAGAAATAGTAATACATTTACGTAACCTTTAATGAATTTTTAAATATGTAGTTTGATGTGTTTTGTGTATATCAAAAAATATGATAGAAAATACAGTGTCATGTAATTGTTCAACAATTTATCGAATTTAATTTAATTAAGTACTGTGAACTATATTTTCAAACAAAATATACTCTGACATGCGACCATTGCTTAACATAGATTATGTAAAATACAGATAGCTAGACATCTTTATAAATAAATACCAGGGTCGGATTCAGGGGCAGTGCGGCGGCAGGCGAATTCCTGAAGCAGATCATTTTTTAAGATTCTATTTACCAACATAAATGTATTCATTGTCTTTATACAGAGTAAAATTTAAAAAAACGATTTTGATTGACCTATTCAAATTCCGCCGTGGTATGTTTTTCCAACAAGAAGGTACTATCCCCCACAATGCTGAAATAAACATTAATTTTGTACTAACACAATTCGCCACAAATTGGATGCACACAAGGGAACCAATCAAGTGGCCAACTAGTTCTTTAGATCTGTCTCCTCTGGATTTTTTCTTTGGAAGATACATCCAAAATAAACGTTAATAAATTAAACAAAGTAACTAAATCTTGAAGAAACGTGTCACGAAATAGATTTCAATATTTTATTCAACTCACCTGTCAGCTGCAAGAAGATGTCAGCTTTGTATCTACCACAACGGCAATCAGTTTGAGCAATACATTTAGATGAAATTTTGTGATAAAAAAGTTCGTAAGAATTCCAATGATAATTTAGTGATTAACTTGATTTTTTTTGTTAGTGGTTTAATGAATAATTTTTAAGCTTTTTCCTTATGGAAGAGAACATTTTTTTACGTCACGGTAAAGAAAAAGAAAGCTGTATCAGAATCATTTTAAAATTATACATTGCCGTTAAAAAAAAAGAGTACCTATGTTTCAGATCCCACTCCAAGGCCGGCTCCAGTTTCAGGAAAATGTATTATTTTTTCCCCACAACCTCATAGCCCCGCTGTACTGAAATAAAATATGGTTCGCAAATGGGAGCTAGCCGACGTTCATTCATTTTTAAAATAAATGGATCCACAATCAAACATGTAAAATACTATAGTTTGTCCAGCGAGAGATTGGTTGACATAAAAATCACTAAATTCTACGCAGAGAAAGTAGTACCTAGCGCGCGTAAAATTTGAAATATATCCTTCAAGCAGTAACATTTTCTGCCCTGAAATTATCCTCTAATTAATGAAGTACCTTAACGAATAAGAGATAAAATGAATGAAAATATTACAGTTGCAGTATTTTACACGAAGACGTGTACTCTTGATAACTACTTGCCTCAAGAATATTTAAAAGTAAAACAAGATCGTTTATATATCAACTTTATATCAATGCGAAATCAAACGACTTAATTTTGCTGGTTGTGAAATGTCTACGAAATTGTTGTGTTCAAAATAGCGGAAGATCAGTTCGTGAAGCAAAATAATATGGGGAACTTCTCAGGGGGCTAGGAGTTAAAATAAAACAATTCCTTGGGTTGAAGGACGCCTGTATTTAATTTTTCAAATAAATAAAATCAAATACGTTCTTGTTTTCACCTGCAGTAACTGGTTAATTTCAAATTAAATTTCTGACTTACACAAAATTATGGACAGTGCTGCTCGAGTATGCTTAAGACATAATACGTAATATAAACATAAAACAAAAATGGTCAAGGTTAATTTAAATTAAATCCTGAGACTTCCTGCAGACATTTGTCTGAATGACCGACTATCGTGCGCCAGTCCGAATTCAATTTGACATATTAAAATATATTCTAGAATATTAACTTTACTTATTGAATAAACATAAGAAGAGCCTGTGGCGGTAGAAGACTGAAAATTTAAAAAAGAAATATTTCATTGAAAAAAAAACTAGCTTTACAGTACAGAACCTTTGTCTTACTGCTCTGCATCATATCATTGAGTACAAGATGAACTTCTTGCTTAATATTGCAATGCAAGTCTGCTGTAACTCTTCTGGGTTGCTGCCTCGTCAACTTTCTTGATGATGTTTTAGTTGAACCATCTTTACACTTTGACACTGTGTTTCCTAAGCATCTCGCAGTGACCTTTAAGAAAAATACTTTTAACCCTTGACTAATCTGATCTAATCAATGATGATGTCAATAAAATTATGATATAATACCATTTTGTGTTATAAGGTATGAAAAGCAACCTCCAGTGGACTTTCAGTTGTAAGTTTTTCATTTATGAAAAATGAATAAGCACTTGCATCATCCTCTGGGCTGCTGGGTTGCCAGCTACAGTCAAATAGCTTCGGGTTGCCTACAAAACAGTTTTAAAGCAATATAATTAAATTAAAAATATTATCTTCATACCTTTGCATCAGTCTAGATATTGTTCGTGATATCACTAAAGGGATTCATGTTTATAAATAGAAATGTCACTTAAAATCGGCACTCGAAGGTAAACACTAGGGAACTTATAGAACAGAAACAAACTAAAACAACAAACTAACTAATCTTAAAAACTTGGAAAGTTTAAACACCACAAAAAAATAGTTAAGCAAGAAATAACGAACAAAACACACATTACTCGGAGGTTAACAATATAGAACTTAGTCAATACAAACGAACAAACTAACTTATCCCAGATAATTAAGAAGTTTTAAACACAACAAAATACCTCACTTGAAGACGAAAGAGCAAATAAACCACACACGGTGTTGACGATTCAAAATGACAGCGGCAACGACAACAGCTGAAATTTGACAATTTGCTGTGACAGAATAAATTGGCGTAGGATTACAATGCCCGCGAAATTATTTCAAAGGTACCACCACAATAATTTATTTTATTAAATTTGTTTGTATTGTATTCTAGTGCATTTTGTAGTGTTGGCTTACAAGCCTACAATTTAAACTCTCCCAATCTCTCGCTGGACGGAGTTTACATCCAGTTTAGATCCATTTTGATTCCTGTGTGTTTTTTTTTTAAATTCGCATAGGAATAACGTCGCTAGGGATGTAGGGTATATGTCATATTACATGTATACATGTATTACATTACAGGTATATTGCAAGGTTTATTTATAACAATTGGCATTGTTTATAAATATCTTGAATCACAAGTTGCGCTACCAACTCAAAATATGATATACAAATAAGTCATCTGTCACAAGTACATTCATAAGTTCACACCAATGGACGTACTATTGCAGTCTAGCTGAAAAGCAAATTTTCGGAAATTTACCTAATAATTTGTTTGTCACTGACATTTTAATAGGGCGGATGGAGTTAATTAATACTTTAACCAATTTAAAGTAGACATCTGATGAAAGAATAAAAATTCTGAAAAATTTGTGCAATATCTTTATGGTACTATTACGATCATAAAATTTTGGACATCAAACTTCTGTCACATTAAAAAAATTACTCTAAATCATGCTTTATTGAAACTGTCACATGAAAGATGAAATTGTTGTCAATTTGACACCGGTTTAAAATATATTTTTTTTAAATATGCCAGTACATTTGGGTATTTGTTTTATATTTTTTATTAATTAAAACCTCGTTCTATTCCATTTGTCTGATTTTTACAACTTTTTGAATATTTTCTCGCTAAATTTGACATTCACATTTTCAAAATAGACACAATCAAAATTGAGGTTATTAATACATAAGGGTCGTTTTAGAATATATGACAGCACGATGACATTAGTGTCCAAAATTTTTTGATCGCAATAGTACTAGGTCGATGATACAGACTGGCTACGAAAATTGGAATCACTTTTCTTCATATTGCCAAAAGATGTCGCTGTGACTATTAAAATTTTCACTTAGGGTTGGCTATGGAACATTTTTTGTTTTCCGTTGCACCTTAGACACTGATAAGTTTGACATTATAGTTAACATTATAGGTTATGTTTCAATTGAACTGACTGACATTTGTCGTTCGTTCTTGCGTGTGTCTAAAGTAACAGAAAAAATAAAAACTCGTTCAAAGCCAACTCCAAGTGAAAATTTTAATAGTCACCCGTTACAACCGGACTTTAGTCTTGCTGAGGTGGAAATTCATTCAAATTGTGTGTTTAGTGTTTTAAACAAGGTGTAGGCCGCGAAAGAATAGTCTATTTAATTATGAATTAGAAGATGAAGTCATTCTTGATACAAATAAAAAATATAAAGTAGAAATACATCTTAGCGTTCTTGACAGATATGTAAATCCCATTGAAGTACATTTCACGCTCCTCGATAATCATTGCAGTTATTTTAAATGCTTGTATGAAAATAAAAAACTTAATGGATTGTCAATTATTACTTCCGATGGCAATATTAATGATATGGATATAAACAGTTTAGATTTAAACGACGAACTGATGTCTCTCATGGTGTTCCTGAGTGATAATAATGACAATAAAAATTTGGCCACTTCTCTGCAAACTCAATTTCGATTAGTTTTTGGTTCATTCTCAGCTATCTCTTATTCTTTTCTTTTCCTTCGTTTCTCTTCTATCTAGACACTAACATTTTAAACGTAGGTAAAATAGATCTTAAAAATAATGTACATTGTATTGTACTTTGTATAATTGTAGGTCGGCATCAGGGATTAGCGGTTGACAATGGTATTAGTATTAGTAATTACCCACTAAGAATGCTTTTATTTAAAGCTGTATGTTGCATGACGTAAAATAATATGGTTACGCGTTTAAAAAGTTGTTTCCTCTACCTAGAGCTATTTACGTATGTATACAGAGTGTCCCAAAAATGGCGTACTAACGGTGGACTACGGTGTAGAAGAGATTACCGTAAACGTCAGAAAAATGTTAAAAAAATTCTATTGGACTTATTTGTTGATTTGACGGTCTTTGAAAGTGGCACTTAACAGGTCAATTATTTTGAAATATACAGGTGTCCCAAAAATGGCGTACTAACGGTACATTACGGTGTAGAAGAGATTACCGTAAACGCCAGAAAAATGTAGTTTATTTGATGAGTTTGTGTGTAAATTGGGCCTTTTTTGGCACGCGTGGGCCATTTTAAAACACGAGTGAAACGAGCGTTTTAAAGGACCACGAGTGCCAAAAAAGGCCCAATTTACATACGAACGAGTTGAATACAAGGTTTTTTGTTCGACGAGCCCCTTAAAGGCTCCAAATCGCTTAAAACCTTTAAAATTAGCTTGACGTTTCGTTTTGACAAGTTGTGACATTTATCAAAATCCGTTCACATAGGAGAAAATTCTCAAATTCTGACAGTGTCGAACAAAAAAAATTATATTGGACTTATTTGCTGATTTGGCGGTCTTTGAAAGTGGCACTTAACAGGACAATTATTTTGAAATATATGTATGAAATTGTCATGACAGCTATGTCTAATCGTACATATTATCACAAAGTACAAAATCACTCACTACCAATATCTAATCCTACATAATAAAGAATTTAGAAGCTTTGGAAATCGAAAAAATTATTTTAAATCCACTACGGTAACAGCTCTTAGTGCCCGCTGACCTGCTTCGCCCGCTGATAAAGATATAATATCTTTTAAATATTGTGGTCTCATGCCATCTAAACCTGGTGAAGAACCGGCAGGAAAGGAATTGATAGCTTCTCGAACGTTTTGCTCATTAACTATTAAAGAAAAGTCTCCCGTTTTGAAAGCGTCTGGAAAAAAAAGTTCGCGAGATGGTGAAGGATGCTTTTTTTTTTAATTCTTCAGCAACATCTTCATTGAATGAAGCTAATGAGTCATCCGAGGACAATAATTTAACAGCTCCTTTGATATCAAAATCGGCTACTTTTGCTTCCACTTTCTTAGCTAGTGATAAATGTGTTCGTCTCTTAGAAGATGTTCGTATTTGAGGTACTTCAAAATTAGAAAGATTTTCTTTTATATGCTTATTCAATGATTTATCAGATTTCTCGGCTACATTGAAAGCTCTATAAGAGAATAGCAAAAGATCCTCAAATGAAGAGATTGATTTGGACGAAAGACAATTATTAATAATTGAACTTAATTTATCAGCAGCTAAATGTCTACAAGCTTTAGGCAATCTTCTAATAGTTGGTAGCTGCTGTTTTAAATTAATAAGCAATTTTGTGATAGAAACCGTTGAAGAGAAATTAGAAGAAGTTGGTAGGTTACTATTTGTATGATACTTATCTACGTGAATTTTCAATCTGGTATTATCCTTAAAAGATTTTCCAGGACACAAATTACAATTTAATCTTTGTTGTCCACTAGAATGATTATCTTGAGATCCGAATTGCTTCTCATAATCCGTGCAATTAAATGAAGTGTTATTAATTTCTTCAGTTTTCCTTCTTGTTTTATTAATTTCTGAAGAGAATGATTTTGACGAAAACGATTGGCTCATTAGTCCATGAATCCTTGATCTATGAATTTTAAGGCCCTTTTCCTTTTTGAAATCTCTGTTGCTGAAAAACTAATTTTTCTCCAGAAATTTTATGACACTTTTTGACGTTTCCGAATTTATGTTCAAGATTAGCGTTCGAAGGACCTGCATCAGTTAAATCTTGATCACTTATTTTCCAATCTGTTGTTCGTAGACGAAATCTTGTGTCTTGAGGATATTTAAACTCAAGATAACCATTACTTTCTTCAAGAGAATTATCAAATGATGTTGACAGACGCATGGCACTCTATATTAAAACAATTGAAATTAAAAATTCAAATTTTTGAAGGAACTCTGAAGTTTCAATGCAGTGACCATGTTGCTAGGTAACTAATAAAATACAGTGCGTGAAGTGAAACACAGAAATAGTCGTGTGCGTGAAATCGAATTTCACACACTGTTTTGTAGGGTTTCTATGGTTTCGATCTTTCTAACAATGCAAAAAGAAATACACGTTAGAAAATGACCCACTTCAGGCACCGATAACTATGCGTGAATTTCAATTTTTTGAATCAATAATAGAAAAAAACAATTCTAGATGCTTTCCTTGAAAAACGTCAAAATATCAAAAACAATAACAAACAAATCAAATCAAATATTTAAATAAAATAAAAACAGATCATTAAATTAAAAAAAAAACAACATATCTGGATGTTTTTCTTAAAAAAATTTTTTTAAACTTCAAAGTCAAACATCATTTCGTCCACATCTAGTGAAATTTTTTTAATAAACAATTGTCAATGTCAAAATTAATTAAAAAACCACTCTGTACCACCCTAAAATGAGCACATATGGAGCAGCTGTATAACAATTTGACACCAAATCATAGTTAAGGTTATGTTCACTTCACTTCCCGTACCTTTCTTCCGCGAATTCATTTTCAAAACAAATTTAATGAAATCAGCAGATATCTTTTTCGAATTTGAAATAAACTCTCGCTCGTCAGGGCGCAGGTTCAGTTTCATTAAAAAAATATTGACACTCAGTGTGACTAACCGTATTATCATGAAAATCACTGTTTGGCTCATACCAACATGACAACGTTTTGACAATTGTTTATTAAAAAATTTCAATTATACGTACCTAATAATTATATTACCCCTTTTCAAAATCTATCATTAGGATTGTCTTTTAAAATTTTAATGTGGGGATGGCTGAGGATGGTTGGAGCAAAGCAACGACGTGGCAACTTTAGGTTCACCTATTCGCTGACTCAAATCTTAAAATTTCCAATTTGTAATTTCAAAGATACCAGAAATAAATCCGTCTGAACTTTTCGCTCGCATACCGGGTACCCGGTATATTAACACACATACTCGTAAGTACAATGTGATGTGATCAAAAAGAAAACAAATCAGAGGAGACGTTGCAAATTATCGGTCATGTCGTAGCGGAATCCTATTCAAATAAGCGTTAATGCATGGGCGTAGATAATTTGTAGTCTCAACGCTACTTTATAATAAATCATACCTCATGAATTTGGAATTATAATTGTGCCTTTTATTATTATTACATATTTGATAATGGAGAAAATTTATAAAATAATCAAGAGCAGCATTTTACATTAATAAGAATGTGTAATTTACCAGCTTTATTGCCATACGCGACGTCACTGGTAAGCAGATTTTGTCATGTGTCAAGTGTCAAAGAAATGTCAATTTTAAAGCAACGGTGTTGTTATTAACCTTGAAAAGAAGTTTTCGATTTCGGCACAGTACAATAGTATCCCAGAATAAGTGGTAAAATGAATTTTACCATTGAAGATAAAGCATTAATTAATTTTTAATAGATTTTTCGAGAGGTAGGTTAACCAATAAAACTACTATGCATAGCAAGTGTATGTACGCGTATGTAAGCGGACCAGCAAGCTCAGCAAACTTTTCAAATAAACAAAAGATGAGGTAGCATTCTTGATTTGTTTTCTTTTTAATCACTCGGTAGATATGTACTTAAGCAAAAAAAATGTATAATGTGATATTTGAGTTCAACACAGACACATTTTAGTACTGCATTGTAAAACGACTTCTTTATGGATTTTAATTTCATACGAATATATCGGTGTTTTTTTAAATTTCGCCTAGTCGTAGGCGTTGAAGAGTCGATTGTGAACGCACCACTCATGTAAAACGTAAGATTTAGGCAGGAGATACACAGAAATAATTCATGAAGTACGCTTCATGAAGTAAAATTTTGAACCCATGCCTCTATATGGTAGAAAGTACACAGCGTAAAGTATCATCGTTCGACGTAGAGTAAATGAACGACGAGTGTTTGAAATTTCGAACGGGTTCTAAATTTTACATGATGCTTCATGAAGCAAATCAGCTGCACAAGCGCAGTAGCAACTTGCATAGAAGCGCCGCGCTAAGTTAAGCTAACCTAACTTTTTATTTGTGAAATCTCGTGGTGAAATCCAAGTGAAATCATCTAATTATGATTGACAACGATGGCTTCTGACGATGGCACATGGACAGTAGTAAATATAACCTCAAAATGCACGTGGTGCGTCGTGGTTTAACTCGATGTCACTTTACAGTACTCTATTCTGTGTAGCTGTACATCGAGTGAAAACTCGATGACGAACGATCGATATTACTCGATTGTCGACGATCGACGTCTGTGTATCTCCTGCCTTAAACAGCTGATCGGTGATCCGTAATCTGTATAGTGCGTTCACAATCGACTCTTCAACGCCTACTATGAGGTGAAATTTAAAAAACACCCGATAATACACAGTGACTGACGAAAAACCTTTGACGTTGTATCTTACTTATTCTTTATCCGATTTAAATAAATGCACATCAAATGAAATACATAGTTCGAAAAACACTTTATTATTATCCTATTCGATATTTTTTTACGGACGATAGCCAACTTTTTTTTTTTTCAAATTACACTGTATTTATTTTTTTATTCGTTCTTATAGACAAGTTTCTTCTGAATATTCGTACATTAAAAGAAAGAACAAAAAATGTATTATAATTGAAAAAAATTGAAAATCAAAAATCAAGAAATCAAATCTGTAAATAATACAAAATCTATTCTAATATTTAGAAATAGCAACTAGAGTTGCTCAAAATTTCTTCAATGCTGTTGCAAGCACTGTCGATACATTCTAGAAAGGCCCATCTTTGCATTCAGTAAAAAATTTGGGGATATTTCGTTATTTCCTGACAGACTTGCACTATCCTTTTTCTTAACTCTATTTGGGTACCCGGTGGGGTCAAATAAACATTGTTTGGAATGTCGAATAGGTCCGTGAGCCTACTCAATCATCGATCACCAAAATTATTTAAATGATTTAAAAATACAAAATTCATACATGCATTATGTGGTACGGCGCCCGCCGTCCTGATGAAACACGACTCTGTTCAACACTGCTAATGGTATCTCATCCAGAAAGTTGCTTATTTCGTTTGATAATAAAATAATATGATATTTTGTTATATAATTATTATTATCAAATATTTATCAAACTGTTTTGACAAATGACAAATATTCAGAGCTTACTTAATCATTTCGAACATTTAGAACAAAGTTTTCTCTTGTTTATTTTGGTCACTAGATTTTTAAGTTTTGTACATTTACTCTTTAATTTCTTGACTTTTGTTTAATGAATGGGTACAGTTTTTTGCATTTTTATATTCAGGAAACAAATCTCTGCAATACTGAAAAAAAGGAGTTGATGTTCATCTGTCAAAAACTGGACGCAAGAACTTTTTTTTATTTAGTTGGTATTGAAGTGTTTTCAAAATTATTTCATTTGATGTGTCATTTATTGAAATCGGATAAAAAAAAGCAAGATACAACATCAAAGGTTTTTCGTCAGTCACCCGGTATATGTAGGAAATTTTGGAAATAATGAGTCAGAAATTCATTGAATATTACTATTTCTCAATTTTTAGATCTTTTCCGCTTTCCCTCATTTTCCAGAATAAAAAGATCGTAACAAACATTTTTTTAAAATAAATTTATAAGTTTATAAACATTAGAAGTTGGATTTGTGATGTTTTTCAAATAAACATCCAACAATTCGTATTAAACCACTCACGATGTTTCTAAAATGACCGATTCAATTATTTATGTATGTATGTATTTGATAATTGAATTCATTACCTGCTGCAAAGGTGCGACTTCTACTAAAATTTGTAAAGGATTAGAAAATAAAAAATAAATACGAGTATCATATCTATAATAATTAGAAATAATCATTTTAATTTTTAATATAAAATATGTGTTTATAGTTTAAATTATAGTTTACATAATTACATGGTTGCTTTTGTTTTCATTAATGCTGTCAAATGATAAATTTCGAACACTATTACCATTTATTTAGCGAACAAGCAGTGGTGTGAAATATGTAGGTACAATTCCTTTCCGAAAAAAAAAAAAAAAAACTAGAATTAACCGACATGAGTTTTTTTTTGATGTGCTATGTGAGATTTTTGTTACTTTAAATTTATAATAAAATGATAATCAAAGTGGGGTTATACATCTGAGTAGTGTAGTAACGAATAGGTCCATATCTTCTACAAAAAAGATTTTTTTAAACATTTTTACCTGATATTTTAATGGCTACTTAACTACGTAGTGATAAGCTGTTCCGCGAATTTTGGGGTACCCAGTATATACCATCAACAATGTCAACACAAATCTTCAAAATACTCTTTAGAATAAAATATTTTTGTAGAGTACTCTCATGTCAAAAATAAATTACTCCCTAGAATTCCAACTTTTAGGGAAATAACGTTTTTTATGTTATGTGTAATTAGAATTTTCAAAAGTAATTTTGAATGCCTAAGGTTGGTTACTTTGAATTGAGAGATTAAATCCAAATAAATATGCCGCCAGTAACCAAAATTGATTGTGAAACGAAAAATCATCTTAGAGAGAAATTAGTCATTTGCTGCCTTGCATTTTTGGGATATCTTTTTTTTGTCACCAATCTCCAACCTGACCAAATTTATGGCAACCTAGTAACGAATATCCCTAAATCCTAGGGAGTAATTTATTTTTGACACGAGAGTATAACCCTGTTGGGATGGTGCCATTATCGATGGTCCGTCAAGCTTTTAATTTTAATTCACTTGCCACATAAATATGGATAATTAATACATATTTGAAATAAACATCAAACTTTTAAGATTAAACATGTGTAGATATGCGATTCAGCTTTATTTAAATTTATATTTTTAAAACAAAAAGTATTTTCAGTTTCCAGAAAACGTCGGAAGAAAAACAGAATTTTATTCAACTCTATCCTCTTGAATTTTCAAGAGAATGTCTCTTTCGATGTGAAAGTATCTCCATCTCTGTTTGACCAATACAAATCAATATTTACATTTCAACATTGCTGTTTTATTTGTTTTGTAAAAAGTTTGTATTTGAAAAACAAACTAAAAACAATACCTTCGGAGCAATGTTTACAAAAGGCAGTTCCTTTAACTTAAAAACATGGACAATAAGAAAAACTGATTATTGTTTGTTGCTCGAAATTGTTTCCTTTTGTAGACTTTCGAGCTGCAGCAAAAATTTTTTTCATAAACCCTGCTTTGTTGAATTGGGGTTGTTTTTCAAATGGCACGTTTGCCACTCGGAACCACTATCAGATCTGAAAAATTTAGTTGAGTTAATTTGGAAGTACATAATTTATAGTGTTGTTTTAGGTGATTCCTAGAAAAGGTGGCAACACCTTAGAAATCTTAGATAAAAATGATTTATAGTTTAGGACTCTTTGATTCATAAATTTTAAATGATCAGTGGAGACCAGCACACGGATGCTATACGTACGTATGTATGACTCGCGATTGTCATAACCTAAATTTTAGTGAGTCTGAAAAATGCAAGCCTACCCCCGCCCGCCCTTGTCGGCTGAAAACCGCCCCCATGGAAGAGGGGGCAAGTAGCCTCGTGAAACTTAAAAATGCCGCCGTGAGCAACCGAATCGATACGATGGTGAGCGATCACGTGGTGCGCACTCCAGCCAATGGCGACAGAAGGCAGTCAACTTGATTCTACGGAACGCTACGCGCACTAGTTTGAAATGAGCCGTCGTCGAAGTGAGAGTGTGGCAGTGTCGCTAAAGATACGCACGTAATGTGCAAATAGTGGTTTCAACTATGATGGAGGACCCGACCCAAGTCTTGTTCACAGAGTTACCAGTTCCTTTGCTATCGACAGCGGCTCTGCTCCGTCATCACCACCATACCGCGCCTAGGTATCAGCCGTACCACCGGCTGCACCAGCCTCAACACTTCCACAATCCCATCCAGGAGCTGCACTCTCTGCAGAGGCCCTTCGAGGAAGAGGACCAAACTGAAGAGTATGACCAGGGAAAGACGCACATCTCCTGCCTGTACCCGGAAATTCTGGCCATCATCTTCAGCTACTTGGACGTGCGGGACAAAGGCCGTGTGGCACAGGTGTGCACCGCATGGCGCGACGCGGCGTACCACAAGTCTGTGTGGAGAGGTGTGGAGGCCAAACTGCACCTTCGGAGGGCCAACCCGTCGTTGTTCGCGTCACTGGTCAAGCGCGGCATAAAGAGGGTCCAAGTGCTCTCGCTAAGGAAGTCGCTAAGGGACGTGATCCAGGGAATTCCCAACCTGGAGTCCCTCAACTTGAGCGGATGCTACAGCGTTGCGGACGTGGGAATTTCGCACGCCTTCGTCGCCGACGCCCCGTCACTCTGCGAGCTCAACTTATCCCTCTGCAAGCAAGTCACCGACAACTCCCTGAGCAGAATAGCGCAGTATTTGAAAAACTTGGAAGTTCTCGAACTCGGAGGCTGTTGCAACGTAACCAATACAGGCTTGGTGTTAATAGCCTGGGGACTGAAAAAGTTGAAAAGACTGAATTTACGGTCTTGCTGGCACGTTAGCGACCAGGGGATCGGACATCTAGCGTTAGGTAACCAATCTTTAGAGTATCTAGGCCTCCAGGACTGCCAAAGATTATCCGACGAAGCCCTCAAACACGCCACGGGACTGACATCACTCAAATCCATCAATCTTAGTTTCTGTGTTAGTATAACGGACAGCGGCTTAAAACACTTGGCCAAAATGACCAATTTGCGCGAGTTGAATTTACGTTCATGTGATAATATTTCTGATACGGGAATGGCGTATCTGGCTGAGGGCGGCTCCAGGATATCCTCGTTAGACGTGTCGTTTTGTGACAAAATTGGCGATCAAGCTCTAGTGCATATTTCTCAAGGACTATTCAATTTAAGAAGTTTGTCGCTAAGTGCGTGTCAAATATCAGACGAGGGTCTGGCAAAAATCGCAAACACTCTCCACGATCTGGAAACATTAAACATCGGCCAATGCAGCAGGGTGACAGATAAGGGATTGACCACCATCGCGGAATCGCTATTACGGCTCAAGTGTATAGACTTGTACGGCTGCACGAGGATAACGACGGTAGGATTGGAAAGAATTATGAAACTGCCCCAGCTCAGCGTCCTCAACCTGGGGCTGTGGCACGTTAGGTGAAACGTATTAGTATAAATAGAAATTTTAACGTTGTATGCGTCCTCCAATGGAATTTTTGCTTGAATCGGGACAAAAAGAATTCATTGTAGTTATTGTCATGTCATTATGTCGTTTCTCTTCGGGTTCCTCTTTGACTTACACGACCAAACAAACTTGTATACATTCCAAAATCTTAAAAGCAAGCTAATTTCCAGCGGATGGCTCTTATAAGCTGTGATAGAATAAAAACGAATGACGTAAAGTTCGACTAAAGTGAAATTACCTGTATAAGCATGATTATTATTATTATTATTATATTGTTACTATAATTAACCAATGAGAACTGATTTTTAAGTAAGCATAATCGTAAAACACTTCTACAGGCCTTGTAAAATTATTTCAATTTCGAAACAACTACATTCATACAAATTCTCCTTTTCACTCAGTAGCACATGGCACCACAAAATTCTTGAATTATATTTCCATGATCAAACGCTTTTTAAAATGTAACAAATCGTGGTTTACAAATAATCTAATTTTATTCAAGTCTTATATTGAATTGTTACATTTTAAGTAGTCACTGTCATTCTTAGGAACAAACTCTGTAACAATCTTTATTAACATCGAAGATTTCTTTAAATACAATTTGAATTTACTGTTTTTTTAAAAAAATGTGATAGCGTTTAAACAATCATTTCGCAAACGATGAATTTGCAGTGTTATTTTAAATTTTCAAAAGGACTTCGTTGTCAATTATTTGTTCACGTCCATCCTCTTTGTTATAATTATTCTGTTAAATGCTATTTTACGATTCTCTCAGTTGTAATTATCATTTCGTTAATATTTTGTAAAATTTTCAGTATGATTTTCAAGTTGATTTAGTGTTAATTATTATTATAAAATTGTGGTGCAAAACTTTGTTTACATAGAATTTTTGAACTGTAAAAATGTACAGTGATCATTATAGTATTTGTAAATAAACGTAAAGTTATCAATATTTGTTACTATTACGTTATGTTTTTATAAATTAAACAAATTTAAACTTAATAAACTTTTTATCAACAAAAATATACCTAACTCCATTATTTTTACCCCGATTAATAAATTCGTTAGCGTATCGTAAAGCAACCATTTTTTTTTTTTTTGATAAACTACAGAAACTTATTTCAACGACGACCATAATAATAATAATTGTTGTGAAGTTGTTGTTTACGGGAAACAGTGATCCTCACAAAATATGTTGTTACTTGCTTACCGTTAATACAATTTTTAGTAGTAGACTTTTCATTTGATTTACATATTACATTAAGAAATATCATTTTGCTGTGAAATAGTACCTCACTATTTTGGGATGATATTTATACTTTACAACTAATAATTAATATTCAATACGGAATTAACCATAAAACATGCGATAGCATTTATATTAAAATGAAAATTTCAATCACAGTAACGTACTCAATGTCTGAAGATCATGACCTTTTTTCTTTAATTTGAGAGAGATAATCACAACGATATTACAAATAATAAAACAAAATTTAGGACAATATTAGATGATTACAAAATAATTTCTCCCTAATACACATATTAATTTTCATAGAGATTTACTTGAATTGCTACATGGATACTTTTTAAATCGTTTCCCTTAAATTCCATATTACTATATGTAGTACATAATATGTTTCTGTAAAATATATGTACGTATAGATACATTTAAATTATAATAATAAGCAACAACCTTAGTATTATGTAGTAAGTTACGATTTACCGTTTGTAAGAATGAGAATATAATATTAGTCACATGAATCAATAGTCGTAATAATTCAAACGATGTTTTTTGTTTGTTCCTATCGTCTGGATAAATTTTTAAAGTGTACCTACTCACCCCATTTCTGATTAATTTTAAATTAAATTGTCTATCAATGGTTTAAAAGCTTAAGTTTTAAAGAAAGTAGAAACGACCTATATTATGTGTGCATAGACACTGTTACCCGCACACACTCGACAAACATTCTTGTTTGGTCAGAATAAATATATTTCAGTATTTTTTATCCACTCTAATTGCTCACCTTTTTATTCTATTTTGACGTATTGTATTTAAATTTTAATCCCTGTTTTATGAACCAAGCGCATGTTGATTTAGTAATTCAAGTAATTTGAGACGTCGTTCACGCACTTTTCTAACGCAGGAAGTAACTGAATTATTTATAAATTCACCTTCATTGTGCGGGTCACCGGCCATACAACGTTGTACGTATGGCTGTAAAGTAGATATGTAAAAGAAACCTGCTTTTATACATCACCTGTATTTTTGCATAAAAAGATATCCTTGCAACTCTGTACTAAAAAGTGCTGTACATAAGTGAACAAGTACATATTGCCAACCCTCTGGAAAAGTGTACACGTGCGCTTATTACATTTTTAGCTTAGTTTTTAAACGTTTCCTCCCAGCTTCTAAATATTTCTTATCTTATGTATGTAGATAAGATACACGTAAACAAAAACTGAAACGTAGATACACACAAAGCATTAGATAAAAATATCGGTGTAGAGAACCATACATCCATGTTCTAAAATCTTTTGTAATATGTAGTCGTATTAAATATCAGTTACCTAGTTTGGAAAAAAAAATGTATGTAATAAAAATAGAGTACCTACAGAATGAAAAAAAACCTTTGATCACAAATTGGAAGTTAAACTTGACGAAAATGACAGGTTTCATTATGCTGCAGCACAGGAGAAACAAACAGAACTTGTGAAACCGCACTCTTGATCAGGTTTTTATTTGGACAACCAATAAGTGACAAATTGCATATTATTCTAATATTGGGTGATTCAAAATAATTGTGGATAAGTATGGCAACTATGTACGAAAATTTATGTGGCAACTGTGTGGATGGGGTAGAGTTGACATTTTTCTGACATTTCATAAGCGTGCATTTGATTTTTTTTATACCATTGCACCTTGATTTGACAATTTTCAAAATTGCGCGACTATGAACTGTCAAAGAAATGTCAACTCTATGGTTGACAAAGTTGCCACATATATTTCCGTACATAGTTGCCACATAAGTTTTCGTACATAGTTACCATATTTATTCACAATCATTTTGTCTCACCCAATACAAAAATTGCTTCATAAATAACAAATTATTCCATAGGTTAACAATTTTTCAATGAATTCTCTAGGGGGTGTTATGATATTCTATCTTCTTCATGTTCTTCTGCAGAAAAGTCTTTTGACAACCATCTTTTACCATAAACAAACTTATATTTACATAGAATTTCAGTCTTGTCAAGGATTTTTTTTAATTTATCAGACTACTAATAATTTTAAACTTAGTACCTAAATGTCGATTAAAACTTCAATAAAGAAGGTTTTAAAAAAACTTCTTTTTCATAATATTTAATCTTACTTGGGTCGTGAAAAAATAATGTGTACACCTCGGAAGAGAATCGTATTTTCCCCTCTGAGCTTTGTGGCCCTCGGGCTTCGCCCTCTAGCTACAAATTACACCTCCGTAAAAATCATGCATTTTTCCTCTCTAGAGGTTATGCTATTTCGTTTATAATCAAATTGATTTTATCCAATGCGATGTCCAAGTTTTAAAATTGAATTTATTTTTTAAAATTCGATTAAAATAAGTTAATTTTTTTCATTAATTTAAGTGTCACTTTTTTCTTAGTGAAAAAAGTTATGACGCCTCCAACTTTTTTTAACTGTTTTAATCCATGAATGAGCGATATAGGTACATATTCTACAAAGAAGTGATTTATTAAAATAACAATTAGAACAATTAGTAACATTAATCATTAACCTTTCTTTATAGTCCACTAGTAATTTCAGGATCTTCATCTGAATCACTCATTTTCACTTTTATTGAGACTGACATAAAGCTGACAAAAAAGATAATTTCAATAAACATATAACGTTTCCTTAGTTACCACAACTGGCCACCGCACTTGAATAAAATTGTAGCACATAAAATTACAGTTTAAATAGGTTTTCATTTAATGGAATTTTAAAAAAATTTCTAGACAATTCGTGTTAGCGTGCTTTTTTTTCACATGTGTGGATTATCAACTCGCCTACGACTCGTTTAATAAACTTTCACACTTATGAAAAAAAGTTGCGCTTCTAACACACGTTGTCTAAATAACTATTTTCACATTAACAAATTGTTATAAAAAACAGGTTTTAACAGACAATAATTTAAAATAAAACAAAGAGAATGTAAAATTACAAGTGTACAACAAAAAAAAAAAAAAAACGAAAATAAGCAAATATTTTTATTTACATGGTTGGCTGATTCATCCTAACTTTAAGGATTTTCCCATACATTCCCAATATTTATCGTTATACACACATGAAACCCATATTCCTCAGAAATGGAGATGCAACATATCATTACAAAATGTAATAACTGAGTGCTTTTTCGTAAGAACATTTTATTAAAATACAATTCGCTTTTAATTGTAGTGAGTCACTTTCAAATGCAAAACAATAAAAACTTATTATGACGCAAACTCATTGTGAATAATTCTGTGCCAATTGCGTGCGTGCATACACAAATGAGAGCTATCTCACGTAATTACACACAATTTAAAAATGTACTTCGCAATATTAGAAATTAAAATTGTTTTGTAAGGCTACCTTGGTAAAAAAAAATGCAAGTACCATTTTAGTATGTAGTTCAATCGCATATCTCGCAATTGTTGCAAAAGTGGAAATTCGTATTATAAGAGTTAGATCTAAATTAAATCATCTCATATCTCAGAAAATATGAAATTAGCATTTTTGCATATTTTCATCACAGGTGAATCATAAAATTGCGTTTCATAACCTCACATATTTTTAGCATGATGAGTATAACTTGTACAACCGTATAAGGTTCAATAATTCGTTTCACTCCATAAAATTTATAGCACTCTTTTGAATATAAATTTATAAATCTAAATAATTGATAGCACTGATTTGAAAGAAAGAAAACAATTTTTTGTGCTAATTTAAGTTGTTGAAATAAAGTAAATTTATGTTTTGTGCGTAAACATTTTATTCATTTTGAAGAATATCTACAAAAATCAATACATCGTCGAACACTATATAACTTTTTTGTCTGCAATTTACAAATTTACTCTCACTTTTAATATCGATACTTTTAGTTTTGTTTAATTTCACTTTAATTTTTAAAACATGTAGGTATTTCACATTTTCCGCAGAGGACCTGATTTATATTATTCTTCGACAACTACAAAAATCTACCAATACCAACACGCTGTTGTTTTATATCTGCACCGTATGTACATCAGCAATTATCATTAGATGTTTGGAGTGTGACAAGGATGGAATAAACCTGTCACGTGTAATATCTACATTTCAGGAGAGTTGATTGTCAGTGTTTATTACTGGATTATTAAAGCCAAGTTGCATGTCTGTTTTGTCAATTTCCTTGGCTGTTATATTTTTAAATACATACTTAATAACTTGCGTATTAAATTATGAATGATTGTTTTCAAAATAGATTTTTTTGAAAGCTACAAAATTGTTGATTTTATTTTTTACTTAGATGTACAATCTATGAACACAGTCTTTGAATATTTTGTAGGTATATGTACCTACATTCACATTTCATTCCTATCCTACCATTAATCAAAAACAAAAACAACAAGAAAATAAAGTCCTACACGGATATAAGATACAAAATAAAAACCTATTTGCATTTTTGTAAAGGTAGGTATAGATTGTCCAGCGAGAGATTGGTTGACATAAAAATCACTAAATTCTAGAGAAAGTAGTACCTAGCGCACGTAGATTTGAAATATATCCTTCAAACAGCAACAATTTTGCCCTGAAATTATGCTCTAATTAATGTATTCTAGTGCATTTTGCAGTGTTGGATTACAAGTCTACAATTTAAAATCTTCCCATCTCTCGTTGCACGAAGTTTATATGTATATATTTTTTAAGTAGATATCACTTTTTAATAATTGCATTTTTTACTAAAATGTGAACTCCAATTAAAATATGTATGTTTTTAGATATCCTAAATGATATTTCTTTGCCATCACATTTAATTCTATAAAAGTATGTTATACTTATATTTAGTAGTTAAATATTTTCAGTCACTTATAATAGTTATATTATGACACAAGTGTATAAGGAAGCCTTTAAAGCAGGACGCGAGAAGGGAGTGCTTTTAACGTCGCTAGTGCTTTAAAGGCCCTTATACACGTGTATTATACGCTATTTTTTATTATACCTGCACTAGAATCTGAAAATTATAACAAAAAAGTGAATTTAAACACCTTTTTCGAAGTAATCTGTCATTAATCGTTGATATACAAATGATTAATTGTTGTTGTTTTGTTGCTATTGCTATTATAAATACATAGTATACTGGGTGCCCCAAAATTTGCGGAACAACTCAACAGAGCCGGAACATCTCAACGGGGCAATGTCAACTCATGTTAGAAAATAATGAGAAAAAATAATAAAAAAATCCTATACCTCTTAAATTTCATGATATGGGGGCTCAAAAGGTGCAGCTTTGATCTCATTTATTTTAAATATTAAAAAAGATTTTGACTATTTTTCTTTTACTAGCCAGTGGCATAATAATTCTGAACGATTGTGATCAGGTTTGCAATTATTTTTTTCATTACTTCCAGCATTTCCAAATAGTAATTTTATGTCCGTTTTACCACAAATAACGTACGGCAACATGGCTTTGATTTTTCTTTCTCATTTCCACGGATACATCAAAAATGAAATACATATATTTGCAGACTATTGGGATACATCGAATGTTTTTAAATGTTGCCACATTTAGTGTAACAAATAGGTCTATATCTTCGACAAAATAATTTTTTAAAACATTTTTACCTGATATTTTAATGATTACTTAACAACGTACTGCTAGTTGTTCCGCGAATTTTGGGGCACCCAGTATAAATGTGTATTTATTATTGTTCAAAATTTGTAGGTGAATTTGTTGTCACCTAAGCAATTTTAAAGCTCTAGTGATTTTGTACGCTTTTTAGTGTCAGAAAGAGATTATGATTTAGGTGCATATAATAAAAAACAATTTTTTGTCCAGAAGTTTGAATTCTAATTTTTCTCGAACTAGCAGTGTAGGAATAAGTACTTTCTCGTTGTCAGAACACTTATTGCTAGTATTGCTACACGAATATTGCAAAAAACGCAGTACAATTGCTGCATTTCTCTAACCAAATCAAAGGATTCTGTCTTTAGTACATATTTATTTTAGAAAACAGCCAACTTTTACCGTTATATAAACTGGTTTACGACATGAAAAGTATAATTTTTAGCATCCATCGAACATTACATTAGTTAAGAAGAATGTAATAAGTACGCAAGTTTATAATATTTTTCAGTTCAGAAATGTTGAAAATACGCTTTTTATGCGATCGTAAGAAGCGTTTTTATTGTAATAAAAAATTATGGAAGACTGTCGATGAAACAGAAAGCAAGCTTATGGTGATTTTATCCCGCTGGTTTAGGACATTTTTTCAGATGAACCTGCAAACCGTGGCTACTTATTGAGGCCGTAAAAATTGAATTTTATTGTTGAATGTAGTATTACCGGTTTATGCGGGTACTTAACCCGGCAAAGTAGAAAAGATTTATCTGAATCCGCCACCATGAACGTGCCCATTTACTAAAAAATGTGTAACCCACGTTGCAGTTGATCTATCTTTAAAAGCGGAGGACGGCAACGCTTTGAAATCTTCCCAAAAATAAAATACGCCGACTGTATGGTTGGGAGTACTAGGAAAGGACAACCCGGCCAGGCAATAACAGAACCGAAAAACCGGGCCTCAACAGACGACGAGCGAAAAAATCGAAGAAATTGAGAATTTCTCGACTTCATGAATCACCGAAGGAAGCATGTTGTGATTGCGCAGGTATTGTTTTTTTCCGTACATTCGATATTAATTAAAAGAATCTCAAAGTATAAAATATACCGACTATCGCTTCTTTGTAGATCGTTTGGTTTTCTACCTGGCTTCGGCAAGTTACCTGAATTTTGCCTCCGATCGGGTCGGTCTCTCTCGGTTATTATTTGTCTCTCTCCACTCTCTGACACTTGACAAGTTGCTTTTGAAATTTCAGTCTAGGCCTAGCCGATGCCGTTCGTTGGATATTGACGCTCGTCGGCACAGCGCTAAAGGAGATAGACTCGAATCCACCAGTGGGATGAAGAAAAATATCCACTTCCAGCTCTAATTTTCCGTCATTTAAATTCGCTCTGTAGTTGAACTTTGCATTTCCAATAAATTCCTTATCTTCAGGACATAACCGGCTGGTTTAAGCTCATTTTTTTGTACATAATTTTGTGTAGAAAAAAATATGACGTATGATGACGTATGCTGCTCGCGCCACTCAATAAATGTTAAATTAATAGCGGATTTTATCAACATTTGTAAAATCTAACCGCGATATGAACTAATTACTGTTGCGGTTAGTTTATAATGGTTATCCCAGAAATGGACTGAAAGGTACTTGGATTTTATTTACGTAACAATATCTAATTGTTGAAAAACTACCGTGCGATCAACATTTACTTAGATAAGGGGCGGCTATGACTTTGCCAGTCTCTTTCTTATCCTTGCTAACTTGTCGTTATTAATAAAATTTTAACGTAAAAATGGTTTTTATTAATTTTAATTCAGAACATAAAAGATTCATCACTGAATCTTACTTTATTCGTAATGGTGTTTTCAATTACGGAGTACCGACATACAGCGCTGTTGCCTGTTTGGCCGAGTTTCGTCGAAAATTTCCAAATTTTGCCTTCTTGGAGGCAGATTTCTTGAATGTTCTGAGAAATACGGTTAGAGTGTTTCGTGAAACTGGAAGTGTAGAACATAAGAACGGGACTGGGACGCTGGGAGGCCAATAGTACGGACTCCAGATGCCATAGCAAATGTTAGTCAACAAATAGAAAATAAAAATTGTTTTTATTTAAATAGAGTTTATCCGCTAGCAGACATACGTCCAATATCTCAGAGGCTTCTTTGATCTTAATAATTGTTGATCGCACCGTATAGCTAACATGGGATAAGAGCTCTGCCCACATTAATTAACTTACATATTTCAAAGTGAAAAGGTTATTTTTGAATAGTTTTTAATAAACTGAATTAAATCTTTTTCAAAAGCAGATATCTAAAAATATTGTTAGAAAACTTTAGTTTTAGTGGTAGTGACTCGGATACCATAAAATTCTATCATAATAAATGACAAATACGAAAGGTGAGCTTTCTAACAACTTTGTGTGAAAATATATTTTACTTTTTGGGGTATTTAAAAAATTTAAAAAAATATTGGAATAAGTATAATTTCAGGGTTACACAGAGGTCCCAAAATTCGTGGGACAACTCAACAGTACGTTGTTTAATAAAAATAAAAGAACATTTTAAAAAATCCATCTTCTTGGTTCTCGAAGATATTGATTTTTTCACTCTCCCGTCTATAAATTGATCGCTTAAATAAGACTCCACAAGGCTATCCGAAAAACCAAATGACTCTAATTCAATAAACAAGAGACCACGATCAATTCTGTGGAAGGCCCTCGAGAAATCCGTATAAACTATATCAACTTTTTTTTTATGCCAACCAAATAAAAAGAACCCCGGACTACGAAATTTGAAGAAAATCACAAACAATCACAGTGATATTGTTGATTTTAAGGAATACTGATTTTGAGTCATTTACGTTGGAATAATTTATAGGTGATTTCAAATGCAATGTTGCAAATGCTTTTTTCAGCTAAAATGAGTAAAATGCTGTACAAATGGCACAGTAAATATATAATTGCAAAGCGTACTATAATCTTTCAAAACTACCTATTATTCCATTGCCCTATAAAAAACAAATCGTCAAGAGTTTTTTCAGTAGTCAAAAAAATAAATGAGATCAAAAGCGTAACTTTTCTCTCTCTTCATTTTGTAGTATCAACTAACACCGTACAGTACCGAATTGTTCCGCCAATTCTATATGACATTTTAAGACTTCATTTAATATCGTAGACATCTGTCGAAAATCAAAACATTTTTTTTAAATTACCTTTTAAAAACTAAGGGGGTCATTCACGAAACTCGGTAAGGCTCGATAAGGCGTTGCAAATTCAAAACCATGACAACTGACATTGTTGAAGCATTGTATTTGCCGTTTCGTTAACGATTTGCAAATTTAAAAAGTTTCGTGAATCTCCCCCTAAGACAATTAAAATCTTACAAATACATTCGAAAAATTACGAAAAAGTTGTTAAAATGAATTTTATCTTTCAATCTAATATGGAAGTACGAAGGACATACGGAAAATTTTGAAAGAGTCATGGCTAGGAAGTCAAGTGTACGAGTATGTGGTAAGTAACACTATGCTGAAGTCGATAAAGTTTTATCACGGCGGCAATTGCCTACGAGTTGTCTGGTGCATTATCTTGGTGAAACAATATTTTATTTGTGATCATGCCAAATCTTTTTTTATTGTCTAACTGATTGAAAAAAAGATTAGTACCTAACCCCTGTGATGGCTTGAACTAATGAGAAATAATAAATTATAATTATTGTATGGAGTTCCAGAAAACTGACACGATTATTTTTCTAGCAAATTTGGCATGTTTCCACTGTTTTTATACTTTTTTTCGTTTTAAAATGCAGTGGTGCATCCTTGTATTAATAGTTAAAGTTTATGGAATCTTTCTCGAACGCTCAAATTTTCTTTCGCAGTTTTTAATCGAACACAATTACATATTTCTATTTCAAAGGCAACAAAGCTATTACAGCATTCATCTTACACGGACCTTTGTTATGAGTGTTATGTTATGTTATGACTTATGACTCTCTGTGCAAATTGTGATGCATCCGCTCAGGTAAAATTACTGAAATGCATATGGTTTCAACTAGATATGTCATGAAGTTTTAATCTTCTCTTTTTCTGCACAAATTAAATGATTTTGTTGATATTTGAAATGAATTACCTATTTTTGATCATGGTGTATGAATGATTAGACTCACCCAATTCATGTCTTTATCATCGGTCTTGATCTTAGCTGGGGTCATGTTTTTTTTAACTAAATATTTTACGTATTAGAACAGTAATCGATATTGTTCATTGTTTAGAAATTGCGTTAGCACGCTGATTTCAACATACTACTTAAAACAATTGTTAAAGATATAACCTTTAAAATTTTCATATAAATATTTTCTTCTACCTACTAACCATCACGGTTTAGTGTTGCCAAAATACTGTTCCTAATAAATATTAATATTGTCATAATAAAGAAATAACTGATATATTTGTATACCCGTTTTATTACCCAAAGTATTACCAACCGAAATTTTACATTAGCATTTAAAATGTCCTTTGATTTTGATACAATATGGTAAACTCATCTACCGAGCGCTACACCTTAAGAATTGAAGTTCACCTTTTATCAAATCTCGGTGAAATATTATAATATTTCTATTTATTTACTTATATTTCTAAGAAGTAAGTACGACAAACAATCAAAACAAATCAAAAATCAAGAATTGACCATGATTTATAATAAGAAAATGTGGCCTTTTATTTCTTAAATGAATTTTTGTGATTGTGATTGTTTATTTCTTGTGAACCGGAGAGTGCAATGCGGTTTTAAACCTTATGTCATCAAAGGGCTTAATGACATTTTCTAAAATGTTTTAATTGATAAGTACTGACATTCTTGCCCTTTTTTGTAGAAATCAGTTTTTGTCACACTCTACGAGGACATCCTTCAAACCATCCCTGATGAGTGATGTATGTAGTGACCACGATCAGCTTTTGATTTTTAATCTACTGTAGAGTGTAGATATCCCTGAACACGTTTTGCCGTAATTGCCTCCCCCTTAATTTTATTTTTTCTGAAACACCCATGGATCTAACGTCTGACAGAACTCATGGTATGATCACATAAATTACGTTAGGTTTCGAAGTTTCAAACTGCCTTCGTATATGTATTGAATAAATTAAGTTTTGGTTTGCAGTTAAGAGTTTGAAATAAAAACAAACATCAAACTTTCGTTATTATTGACCATATTTTGGAAAATTGATATGTAAATCGTAAGAAACGTTGAACCTCCGGTATGTCACCCAATTGTGCCGAAATTGGAGGACCGTGCAGATCATGAAAGTACCGTGACGTAAATCCACTGTGGTAACTTCCTGTAAAAAGTAGAGTGCAGAAATCTGTGCCGCTTATACTCGTAAGCCATCAAAATTCCCTAAGTAAAACTGTCTCTATCAGTGTAAACCTACCTCTACAACACTCTTATTCTTCGACTTTTGACTATTAATTCTTTTGATACCTTATTACATTTTTTAAGAAAAGTACAGAACACGTATTAATAAAAAAAGATTGGTTTACCCGTGTGCACAAAAATATTCGTGGCAATTACTCTACATAATGACAATGACATCCGATTTTGAAAATCAATTTCACATTTTTTATTTACTGCACCTCATGTTTCACTCATTTTGCACAATATAAATGACACTATCGAGTCAATTCAAGAACGTGACATCCGATTTTGAAAATTTTTTCGTCATACATTTATACCTACTTTTATACTACTATTTAAACAAAAAACGCGGTTTTTGGTCACAGTTCATTGTTCTTTTCGTTGAAAATGTTTTCATTTATTACCTAATTTAAAAATGGGGTGAAAAATGATGATGATTATTGACTTGTCAATTTCTAGTTGTTTAATTTCTTGAAATGATAATAACTTAAAATTGGCTCCAATATTTAAGACTACACAAATCTAGATCTTAGCATGCGCTGAATAGAAATATCTAAATTATTTCTTGAATGAAGTGCAGTATTACCATATTTTTCACCACGGGTTTGATAAAGATCATAATTGACTCTGACATCATTGAGACAAGCATATGTATAAACTTAGTGAGGTTTAGTCAGAATTCTGAAATTTACAAGATGATTTCTGCAAATGATCACTCCTAAAATTGAATCTAGCAATTGTATGAAATGACCTTCTTTGAAGTTTAAATACACTTAATGGGGATGAAAAGTGTCGCTAACAGAGACATTTTGACATAAGGCATTTTTAGTACAAGATCAATCTTATATTTTGGGGCACAAGAGAACATAACGCATTTAACAGATAAATATCATTTTTTCCACAACTCGAATGTTTATTAAAGGCGGCCTTACACCAAGGCAACAATTGGCAACATGTTGCCGGCAACATTTTTTAGTAATGACGGGCAACATTAGTAAAAAATGTTGCAGGCAACATGTTGCCAATTGTTGCCTTGGTGTAAGGCCGCCTTTAGGGACATTCCATGTCAACATAAAATGCCAAAAATGTAATGGTGTAATCCCTGTTTTAGATCATATAATAAGTTTAGTATGTCTTTGGAAATAACTAAATCTTTATAAAAAGGAAGAAAAGTCATATCATCTGCAAACAAGATAATTTGTAAATTGTAAACAATGCAGGGCCTAAAACTGAACCTTGAGGTTGAATAGTAATGGTAAATTTTAGAATTCATGAAGATCAATTAATATCCATTTTATAAATAAGAAGAAGAATAAAATGTTAATTTAAAGAGGAAGTTGAAAATGTATAATAAAATAAGTGAAATATTGCTAGTAATCTATTGTGACATATACAATCGAAAGCTTTTGAAATCACAATAACATGTCATACATTTTTTTAAAAGAATCACCTATGATTCATTATTTTAGCAATAGTTCAGCAGTCGAAGTAGTGAAGTTTCCTTGTCTGAATCGAAATTGTGATTCATTGAAGAACTTATTAGTTCAAAATAATCACAAACCTGTTAATGCAGAGGTTTTTCAAATGTTTTACTAATATAACAGGGGTAATAAAAATGCGTCTGTACTTGTAAACCCCGATTTCGTTTGAATCGTCCATTTAGTCTGTCTCAAAATACTTGTCACATTCAGCCATTGTAGAGAGCAACATTTATTAATACGTACGAACGTACAGTTAAAAAACAATAAACGAATTTAATTTTTAGATATTTGCGACGCCATTAAGATGATTGTTGGCCATTATCATAGCTTCCGGTTTACATTTAATACTCCTGTTTCGTCTTAATTTCCCTTTATTCATGTTGACATTTTTATAACCATTGCCTTCACCACACAACATTACTTCTTGTGTACACATTTGCAACATCAAGAAAATATTGTCCAATATTTCACGTCCTAATTGGTTAAAAGGGCAACATTCGGTAATGGTCTCTAAATTCAGTGAATAATTTTTCTTCTTCCTTCCACATCTCCCAGACTTTAGAGCATCCACATTGTAGCACACGCTACCCGCAGCTTTTCATTCCTTTGCTAGCTTCCACAAAAGGGAAAATGTGCGGCGATGAACGACAAATTTTTTTGAAGCAGCACTCACAACGCCATGTCGCAATTGGCTATTTTCGAAGTGCTGCAAAAGAAATTGGGAAATTGGAAGTCGGGAACATTTATCAATTTCACATTTTTTATTTACTGCACCTCATGTTTCACCCATTTTGCACAATATAAATGACACTATCGAGTCACAGCGAGTGTAATATCAAAATATTATTCATTTTTTCACAAAATGCTTATTAGTACTTTAAAGAAGAAAACCAAATAAAATCGTGCTATTAGGCAGATTTACCAAATTTATTTTAGTGGCAGTTTAATATGATTCACTCATATGGTGAATTGGCTTAAAATTCACAATAATCACAACAAAACGCATGAAATCTGACAAGTATTTTGGAACAGAGAGATTATTTCAAAATTTTAGATTTTGTCCATGCATATCTTTACAATTAGAAAATTGTAAATTATCTATAATGTCTTTTATTTCAGTATAGGTGTTATTTCTTGAAATGAGAAGTCCATACTTAAGCTTCTTGGATAATTAAAAGAATCAGTAACAATTGTAGGTAATTTAGTAATGACTTCCTTTGCAATATTTGTAAAATAATTATTAAAATAATCTGGACTATGTGAGTTATGAATTTTGTTTTTTATCCGAAAATGTGATCTAAAAATGTGGATTGGCACCTGAATTCTAGATAACTGAATTTTAGCTTTGTCTTTCAGCATGTTGAAGAGCACGGTGAAATTTAGTTCTTAAGTTCTTTACATCATTCAATAGATAGATAGAGGATTTAGTTAGGTTGTATACATAAAATCAAATGATGAAATAATTATACCACATGTTTCAAAAAAATGTTCAAGAGCAGCTGTCAAAAACAAAAACATTGAAAACAAGTAGCGCAGCTTTACATTATTTATTATTACACATTACCACAGGCTAAGATTCACAATTCACATAACCTTACTTTGAATTTGCTAATTACAGTGCTACTGGACCATACCTCCATGACAGCGTCACTGTCAAATGTTAGTAACGATGACTCATTCATATAGGAACTGTTCTCGAACCCAAACTATTTTTGATCTTACTGAAACTGTTGAAAAACGTATATATGTACTTCATTCGTTACTTCATGACGCTTCATGTTGAAGTTAAGCCAAAGTTTTCAAATCTTTTATTCTTTACAGCAGCTTTTGACCATACATTTTTAAACATATGGTACCTGTTCTAACGTTGATTTTTCACAGCCGCGCTTAGTCATACATTTTTTGAAACATCTGGTATTTCACTTCTGTTTTAACAATAAAGAAGAAGTCACAAATGACCAGTCTGTCTGTGCTAATTCATGAAATAAATCAAATACATACATATACCAATTATTCGTGTTTCAGAAAATGTATGCAATGTATTTACGTTTGATCAGTTGTAAGTAACAAGACTTACTCGATATCATGTGTTCAATTACATAGATCTAGCTTTAAACTTTATAGAACGAACAGTTCAATATAATCATATGTAGAGAATACATACGTTTTATGTGTGCCTACTTAAATTGTCTTCAAGTAATATGCAACAACTTTTTTTTAATTACCAGGTGAGTAAACTGGATACAAATTTAATGCAGAAATAAATCAATATTTTTTTTATCATCTCCTATAAATTGTTTTAATTTAAATTCCTGTTATTATATTTACAGTTATTACCTACTGTCAACGAGAAACATTTACTAACAATTTTTTATTCAGTATCTTTGTAAATATGACGTGAATTTAAATAAATACAGTTACACACCAGACAACAAAGCAGTGTAAATTGGACTGACACATACATATTAATGGAGAGAATTTGAATCAGTGAACCTCCCTATCAATTCGATTTTTTGTTACCTTAATTTTATCACATATTGCAGTTAGAAAAATTAAGCACGCACAGGAAAATATTTTTTAACTGTACTACCATGATTCAAGCTACAGTTGCCACTAGTTTTAACGTATTCATGCAAATTGTAGTCTGAGAAATGTTCATGTTTTCAATGGTGCGAATCAATATTAGATTTCACGATGTAAAAAGTCGCGTCCCCTCACAATTGTTGTTGAAATAAAACAGCTTGACAACATATATCAACAAACCAAGCGAGTTGCGAGTACTGATAAAACGTCCCATCCGATGTAATTTTGTAATCTGGCGAGTCGCGTCCTATCTTGTGTACTTTAAGAATGTATAAACAGCGTCACGCTGGCTCCAGACCTGATAACAGGTTCATTTCAACTGTACTCAAACAACTTGAAAATATCAGAAATACGAGTATTTAACGGCTAGCTGCATATTTTACGACAAAATGGCCTCTGAACATCACATCGCCAAAGGCGAAATCTTTGCAAAAAAGACGACACGGTTCCGCATGCCGGCAACCGTGTCAAGGATCAATTTCCTACAATGAAGCTGGCGTTTTCTCTTATCATTTACAGCAATACGACCACCAACTCGACCTGACTTGTACCAATCAGCTTGTCTTGCAGTTTTAATGTTGCAGAAAAAAAAGGGTTTTTGTAAGAAACAGTTTCTAAAAAACTGTATTTCATCAATATTTTATCAATGAAATAAATACCTTTTCCTCAGTAATATTATCTATTTTATTGTATCTTATTAAGGTAAAGCCGTATAAAGGTGATTAACATTTTTAAAAACAAAAACCAAAACCGCCAAAGAAAACAATGGGTACACCTACTTGGGAAATATGTATTAAATTTTCTCTTGTCCAAATGTACATTAATGAAGTTATGCAACTTTTTTAACGAGTGACTGATATGGATTTCACTATTTAGGTCTGATTGAGTGAGGAAATTACAATCAACAGTGCAAATGTCACTGATTACATGTGAGGCAAGTTAAAACGCTTAAACTCCCAGTCGGATATTCATATAATTAATCTGAACTCGATTTTGTACAATTATATATTTAGGCACGTATACGTATTTGCATAGACTTTCCCTATTTTAACATAAACCATTGTATCTGTTACTAGTTTAACAAAAATACAAAAGTACACCTTGGAGTACTTGGAAAACTTTTACGTAACAATACTCTATAGAAAACAAGTTCTGCGCAAGGCAAGGTCAAATTATGAATATGATTATTAATAAAAATAGTCTTAGTAATATTTATGGCATCTTGCAGCATTTTATTTAAAAACAAAAATACTTATACTTAGTATTAAGTCGCGACCACGCACAATAATAAAATGTCCCCTATTTTCACTTATCTGTGACAAAATTTAGTTGCAAGCAAAAATTGCTAGAAGAATTAGGTATGTTTGCTTAAAATATTTAAATCGTCGTTGATAATTAATGAATTTATTAATTAGCAATGTAAATTAATGTTGAAAATTTAATTCCAATAGAAAGAGAAAATGTTTCTTAAGGGGTTTCCTATGTTCAAACATTAAATATAATAATAATAAGTAATGTTACTACTTAAATACAGTATCTGATAATTAGAATAATATGAATTATTCTTCTAAATAAATGGTGTTCAGTCACTGAAACGTTTGGTCCTTGAATGATTTCCACAAAAGTAACATAAATTTGCAGTTATAGATTTATGACTTATTAAAGGTTATTGATTATGTAATTTGATTCTGGTTAGAAATGTTAAGTCAGCTGTACATTCACACAGACATTTCACAAACTTTTATCGAAAATTAAATTAAGATCCATCAATCAGTTTCTTTCATTTGCCGAAACCCAAAAAGTAACTACATACTTCTAAATATGTTACTGTCAATGTTGTGAAACCGGCCATTAACGTAAATCCCTACTCAATCAAATAAGTTATCGAAGACTGACTGAAGTTTAGTGCTATTGTTTGCCACTACCGTCCGTACTTTGCAAAACTATCTTGGTCAGGCATTTTCGACATATTATATACTTCAAAATTTCGTAACATAAGATCATTCTATGTACATTTTATTTCTCTAATTCTAAATAATTTTATTGCTGGTACATGATTTGTTTAAACTTTGATTTATATAAATTTGCATTTAAAATTACTTTAATCCATAATCAAGAATCAAAAATTCTCTAGTAACATTTTTTAAAAATGATTTTCGTTGTGTTACTGGAGCACTGAAATAAGTGTTAATATCTCATGAACCAACTATAACTACTATATATTGGCTAGGGTTCTTCTGCCTGTAGCATGCCATAGCTGGCAGCTGCAGACCAATCAAATTATTGAACGCCCTTTCACGATTGCAACGTTTCTCATTCACTTGTCTAGCTGTAGAAGGCACCGGCATGCTATATCAGACCAAACAAATATTGTCAATGAGCGCATCCTACTTCTTTTGAAGGTATCTCGTTGGACCATTCGCAAGTCCAAGCAGCAGTCGGCGTGCCATGCACATCGACGATGAGACGAGACATTTGAAATTTACCTTTTTAATAAATAAGAATTTTAGACATGGAATACGTTTTAATGTAGAAAAGTAACTTTTTGTGTAACATTAAAGACCAGATTCCAGTTAAAATCACTGTAGTCATATGATTTTTTTTAAATTAATATTTATGACCTATGACAATGCTGAAAGGCAAGAGGGATTTTTAATATTCTCTAATATATTTTAATTCAAAGCCTCGTAAAAACTCCACCTAAATGTGTTAGTTAGCTGGGGTTATCTTTCTCTTATATTCAAATATTATGAAACCACTGAAACGCTACCGTTCTTTAACACTAATATTATAAATACATATTTTTTTCCTTTTTCTGTATATTACCTTCCGTAATGCATGCATACATGTTTAATTTTCTTAAAACAAGCAGGGGAAAACGATTTTCGTCAAATTCTTTTCAATGAACCGCAGACACGAAAATTCAATTTTACAAACGCATTCAGGAGTACATAATTATAATATTTTACCCTTTTTTAAACCTGTGTGTTACCTTTCTGATGATGGTTAGTGAGAACATAGGTATACCATACTCGTAAATACAATTTAAACTTTTATTAAAATATGTTTTTTCTCCAACCGTCTTAAAAGGGGTTACCTAATTTTAATACCGTTTTCTGTCATTAAAGTTGATGTTTTTCAAAAACAGTTTTTGTAACTGTACAAAAAAGTTGCGTGTTACTAAGGTAACACTTTTACCTCCTAGGATTAAAAGTACTTTTAATCCTAGGCTTAAATTTTTTTCCTTCTAACACTTGTTGATTTAAAAAAGACAACTAAATATGTAAACAAAACAGAAGCCAACACTGTCCTTTTGGTTAACGGAATATTTCAATAAAACGTTCGCCTTAGAATTTTAAATATATGTACTTACTTTTCATGATATGAGTCCTTTACTTGGTTGGAGAAAAAATACTATGCTAGGCATAGTAGTCAAAAAAGTACCACTTTTAATCCTAATAAGTAATACTAATAACACAATCTACTATTTCATTATAATGTAACTAAAATAGTATATTAAAAAACGAGTTTCATAAAGAAGTGTAATGGAATAAACGCCTTATAAAACGAATTTTTTATACTATTTTTTCTATTTTGCAACTTTTGAGCCGTTTTTAAATCAAAAGTAAGAATTTTAAAATTCTGGGAAATTTTATGATGGTTGGCAAATAGTAGTTTACACAGAAACGAGTTGAATACAACGTTTTTTTGTTCGACGAGACCCTTAAAGGCTCCAAATCGCTTAAAATCTTTAAAATTAGCTTGACATTTCGTTTTGACATGTTGTGACATTTATCAAAATCCGTAAAATATTAGAAACCATTGAGATTGACCCTTTCATTGCGCTGTCATTAACTGTCAACATAATATCGATGTAAAAGTATGCCATATGTACCACAGGTCTCTAAATGGTTAATTAAAACGACGTAGACTTTCAAATAAACTCTTGTTTCTAATTACACCAAACAAACAAATAGCTGATATCATAAATCGTCAATACATATAGAGAAGACTGTAAATGCTTTATAATTATGATAAACAGTATATCCACAGATGGAGATGGTCCATTCAGTGCCAAATTGCTTATTTGTATATCTATGGAAAACTCCAAAAAAAAGAAACCCTTTTTGGTAGAAATATGAATTACATATAAAGATCATCATCTTTAGATAATTTAAATTCTACAGATTAGTAGTAACGTTTGAAAACTGACACGAAATGCGGTAAAATATAAAATTTTAGTCTAAAAGGCACGTTCCTTGTACGCAAATAGTTATTTACGAACCAAGTGCGGGAAGACGATGTTCCCGCATGAGCGCATTTTTTAAAGCACGAGCGACGAAGGAGCGAATGCGTTTAATTAATGCGCGAATGAACGGAAGATGTCTTCACGCAAGTGGTTCGTACAATATTTTTTGTACGAAAATTAAATTAAATTTTTTTGTTTTAATACATTAAACATAAACGAACATAAAACCAAGTAGGCAGTGATCTTTGGTTATTGGAAACAATTGCTTCACTTGATATTTCAATGTTTGCAATAATTTGTGAATTTTGTAGGAACAATTTTCAAGGATTATAAATCTTTCCGTAATTTTTTAATGGAGGAAAACCCAGGGAAGTTGTATTTTATGAACTAAATTTTATTATTATCAAGACAGATTTTTTTTTTTAATGCCTCAAAGGGCCAGTGTTTTTTGCAATTTTTACATTCGAGTCGACCGGGAAGCACTCGTTTCGGAGCGAGCGTTGGATGTTGGAAGCGTTGCTTTCAAGGCTATGAGTACAAAAAAGATTTTTAGCCTTCCGAAGGCACTGTATTTTGTTGTGCACGGGTTTGTCAGACGCCAGATTTCAAAATTATTTATAATAATTGTCAATTCATTTCGTCTACTCAGTATTTTGTGAAAGTCCAATGATTTATTGAGTAACTAGAGGTAAAGTCAAAACGAAACATGACATCACGTGGTTTGCTCAGAAGACGAAGGTAGATCAGTTGAATCCAGCTTACGTATATGGCAGTGGCGGAGTCAAAAATAGAAAAAACATTTTCCTTTTGTTTACGTTATATAGGGTGTTAGGGGAATGTTCTGAAGATGAAGATAGGTTTCATCATTCAATTAGAGGTTCTACATACAACAAAAGTAGGTGACCTCGGTGTAGAATTTCTTTCATCAGATGAAGAAAATTGGGTTTTGGTTACGTTTTTGGCCCTAAACTGACGACTGTATGATACGCCCCTGCCAGTGGTAAATTGGAGAGCGCGCATCCTAAGCTCCGTCCTGTCATGTTTCGTTTTGACTTTACCTCTGGTAACAATCAAGTCAATGAGGAACTACTCACATAATAATGAACCATAAGACCGCATTATTTATATCTTTTTATCACGAGTTGAAAATTTCAAAAATACATACATATTTTAAAAATTTGATCTTTTCCATTTAAAAATCAACATTGATATTGTAGTTAATTTTTATTAAAATATACTAGATTTAGGTACACCTATACAGGGTGTTTCTGAAATACGTGTGTTAATTTTAACCAGTGAAAGAACTCGCCAATTTATGAAACATTTCTCTATAACATTTTGTAAAATTCGTAAAAGTATTCCAAGATTTTTCGCCCCACAATTTTTATCAAACGAGTCGTTTTGTGTGATTAACTAGTTTCTATTTTTTGTAACCATAGAATCTAAATTTTGTTTATTTATTTTTTTCTATAACAATGGAACTTTTTAACAAAGCTCTGTTTCTATCACAACAGAAAATTTTCGCCCTTACCCATAGGCGGGTATACACTTTGATGGTTAATTTATTCCAAATTTTAAATCAATTTGTATTGCTTTTTCGTAAAAATGTTATAGAGAAAAGTTCCATGATTTGGCGCGTTCTTCGACTGGTTAAAATTAACACAAGTATTTCAGAAACACCCTGTATATTTTGTTATTCTATTATAATAAAATTATATCGCGAGAAACTCTCAAAGATTGTGTGACGTCTGGCAACTTTCCTCTATTAGACACTTAAAAAAATGGAAAGGGGGATGTTCTTTTCTACCGGCGAGGGAACTTCTACCAGATTAAACAATGTTCTGTTTCAATGTAGCGACGCTACAAATTCAAATTAGACATTTGCACAAGAACCAAGTGTAAAACTCTACGCTCCGGACAAAATAATGCATGTGTTGCCTTCAGGTCAGAACTCTAAAATGTCACTTAAATGTCGTTTACGCGACATTTCAGCGTCTTGGACGTTAATAGTTCGTATTCTCATTCAAGGAAGCAACCGTCCTTTGACAAAACAACGCAAGGGGCTTCTTTCTTTCTGGGTTTCACAAAATTTAAAATTTTCTGATAAGAGCGCACCCATCAGTTATCGGCGAGACATTATCGTTCGCTCTCTGGCCTTTTCGCGGCCGCCTTATCACGTATGTAATGTCGGAGCCTGGCGGCACGGGTCACGTGATCATTTTTATTTTCATAAGATATCCTGTATCTGGTGGCCGCGTCTGGCCGACTTCACAATGCAGCAGTGACGTGCCCCAGTTCGCCTTCGAAGTGCTGCACATGTCGGTCCGATGGAGGATGGCGATGACGCTGTTGGTCGCCTGTTGCGAGAGTTCGAGCTGCTCGTCCCTTCAAGGCTTGCGTGTGTGTGGGTTCGAGTTTTTTTCTTGTAGCGAAAATATTTTTAAATTTGAATACCCGACGAGAACGAGCTAAATTTCGTTATAAATATGTAACGAACGTTGAATTTTATTAGAAAACGTCTGCGAAATTACGAAAATATATCGAAGAATCTCAGAAGACGTATTTCATAAATGCGCCATGGAAATATTTTGCACGAAGGTTATCAATTGACAGCCCGGTGGAAACACGAAGAGAACGGGAAACGGGGAGTGTAGCTGCTTAAAAATACTTAACTTAACGATTAGAGGGCACAAACGTTTTATGACCAAAGCTTAGCAAACAGAAGTCCAACATAATGAAACTACCAGGAACTAGGAAGTTTCGCACATTACTGCAGTATTTGAATTGTTTATAATTGCATTATTTAATGGCCAATTACATGCTAATAATCAACCATCACCTCGTTAACAGTTTTCATTTGACATTTATATCGCACAATGAAAGATCAGAAATTAAGTTCGGTTGTGTTTATTTGAAACGCGGGTGCCACTGATTTAATAAATTCGGCATTAAACGTTTTATCGCTCTTTATAAACGCATTCACCTATTACAATTAAGGCTAAATACCAGGGTTTTTACGAGTTAAATCGAATTCTTTTAAAGCTCTTGATTGTAAGCTGATTTTTACCTACTCGACACACCTCATGATTTGAGTCAACTTGTAACAAAAAAATTACTTTTAGGTTAAATAAAAAATGGAGCGTTTTTCAATTTTTTCATTTTTATTAAAACATCACATACAGTATTAAAACTAATTACTTACGCATTATTTTAAATTGTCAAATTATATTATATCAACTTGGAATGTTTGTTTATACATATTTGAATCGGTGTTACTTTTTTATGTTTTCATGAAACTTTCCCCGCTCGAATAGGTTTGCAGAATACTCATCAACTGAAGCCGTACTTCCAGATTGACATCGTCCGGTAATTTTTCCATAAATGGCAAAAGCGACAGAAGAAACTTCTTGTTTCCCATTCTGTCGTCCGCCCTGTCCTCCTTTTGGATCTTGACTAGTTCCTTCAAGATACTAGATAAGCGGTCCTCAGTTTCACGTTGTTCCGATACAGTATCCTCGAGAGGTTTAACAACGGTGGAAGTGTTTGGTTCGTACATTTCCTGATCTGCTTTGAACAGATTAGAAGTCTCTGAAGAAAAATAAGTGTTATCCATACTGTCGTCGTTTCTTTCTTCATGATCTTGCAAGAAAATAGCGTTCGGACTGCAAGTTCTGCAATATAACAAAAATTAAAGAGAACTTTTGTATTTCTCCAAAATTTCACCTTTTATTTATTGTTTCCAAAAATGAAAGTTGATCATAGAAAATGTATTTTTTTCGATTTTTGACGACACCTTTCATCTGATCATCTTTTTCTTGTTTTTTCACTCGATTATAAGCATCTCGAAGTGACTTCCATTTCACTTGAACTTCTTTTACTGAAATTAACATTATCACTATCTTTTCAAATTTTTTACATTATTAGTAGAAAATGGAAGTAGAGAGTCACTTAATGCACAATACCAAGTTATCAAAACGGAAACAAATCAAGAGTTGCTACCTCATATTTTGTTTTATCTAAAAGTTTGTCTTATTGTTAGATTGACTCATACGCATATGTGTACTTGCTATGCACAGTCGTTTTATTAGTTGTCTACCTTTCGAAAGATCTATTAAAAATTAATGAATTATTAAGAATAATTAATGCTTTATCTTCAAGGGTAAAACCCATTATACCACTTATTCTGGGATAATTGTTGCTTACAATTACAGTAAACGTCTGTAAACTTTACCGAAATCGAAAAGGTGTGTTCTCGGTTAATAACAGTACATCGTTGACGTTTCTTTGACATTTGCGCGAAAAATCTACTTACCAGGGGTGTCGCGTTTAGCAATAAAGCTGGTAAATTACCCATTCTTATGAATATAAAATGTTGCTCTTGTTTATTTTATACATTTTCTCCATTATCAGATAATAATAATAAAATGCACAATTATAAGTCCAAGGTTTAAAATTCATGAAGTATGATTTATTATAAAGTAGCGTTTGAGACCACAAATTGTCTACGCCCATGCATTGAACGCTTATTTGCAGAGAATTCCGCTACGACATGACTGATAATTTGCAACGCCTCGCCTGCTCTGATTTGTTTTCTTTTTGGCACATTGTATTTACTTACGACTCTTAATAAAATGTTTTTATTCGTGACAGTCTAAATTACATTTGTAATAATTTAATAATTTCTTGCATGCATTTGTTCAAATTTTCTGATAAAATACACATATGTACAGGTTTTCATAAATGATTCATGCATCAGGTGTGCTGTGACACCACGTATTTAAATGGAAACACAGTCTTCTTGTGACACGAATCATTTATGAAAACCCGGTATAATAACTATCGTATACATTTCAAAAAATGTATGATGAAGAGCGGCTGTGAAAAACAAAAGCATCGAAACTACATATTATTCATAATCAGAGACCGAGATTCAAATAACCTATAACTTTGATTTTGTGAATTACTGTGCTAATGGACCATATCTATGGGACAGCGGTTCGGTCAAATCTTGGTAACGGTAATTAAATTTAGGAATCTTTTTCAAACCAAAATCATTTTTGATGTTTGTTTATGATAACTATCGTAATAATGACATCTACGGCTGGATTATTCAAGTTAAGGCATACGTCATATTTTGTTTTTCATGGTCGCTGTTGATCATACATTTTTTGAAACATATGGTATCGGGTGTTCATTAAAATTTCCCGTCAAAGTTGCGTTGAAGAATCGATTGTGAATGCACCACTCGTCAGTCTGGAGATTAAGAACACAAACAATGCAAAAACTAAGGTTAGATTTATACAGGGTGTCCCCAAAAAAGAAGACGAGTCCATAACTCCGTTATTTATCGGAAGATTTTAATTATCTGTACACCAAATTAAATGGTTGTTAATAGGCTACAAAATGGCCTAATAAATTCAAGTATAGCTCCATGGACTTCAAAGGTAAACTGTCAAAATATTTTTTTTCAAATGGGATTACATATTTTTTTTTAGTAATTCTGATAGAGATTTTTATTCTGAAAACAACAATGTATCACAAATATACACTTAAATACCAAAAATTCACAAAAAAAATTTAAAAAACGCTACTATCGTCTATGTTCTATGTTTTGCGCTAAACATTGGCGGCATATTGCGCAATCCCACATGTTATTATTTGTCATTTGTTTTTCCAGCTACCTTAATTTGGTTATTACATTGTAACGCAATGCATTTTGATAGCTTTTCGCTTGGTGCTCGTCATTTGTTTCAAAAGTTAGTGTTATTTTTTTTTTATGTGAAGTTATACTTGTGATACATTGTTGTTTTCAGAATTAAAATCTCAATCAGAATTACTAAAAAAAAGTATGTAATCCCATTTGAAAAAAAATGTTTTGACAGTTTAGTCTTGAAGCCCTTGTAGCTATACGTAAATTTATTAAGCCGTTTTGTAGCCTACTAACAACCATTTGATTTGGTGTATAGATAATTAAAATCCTCCGATAAATAAGAGAGCTATGGACTCGTCTTTTTTTTTGGGGACACCCTGTATAAACAGCTTTATCAGAGTTGTAATCCGTGGTGCGTTCACAATTGACTCTTCAACTTTACGGGAAATTTTAATGAACACACGATATAACATTTGACAACGAGGGAATATTTTGGTTAGGTTTATCTCAAACAAATGCACAAGGTGATTTCAAATGTTTATCAATAGTAAAAATCCATACATGTACGCATATTTTCAATTTTACCATATGTTTGCTGATTTTTTATTACGTTTAAAAATTCTTCATGTGTAATAATAACATTTATTTTGTTTATTTTTGTAAAGTTGTATGTATGTATGTACTTCATTTAAAAATGTTTGAACTTCTACTAGCTATAACATATTTTATCTAATAAATAATTCCGAATCCGAATTCTTTACCCAATTGGTAGGTACTGTAACTTTATGTACAGTTTGGTTTTAACCAACGTTAATAGAGTATAATAATTATTTATTACTTATTTTATTCTTAGATCTACATATACATATACATGAAAATATTTTCTTCATCGTAGGTACATAAATATTTTAATAACGTTATGAGTTATAAGTCTTGAAAATTTCATTTGTTCATATTTAATTCTACTTTAGTTTCAAAGAATTCAATTAGTCGAATGCATTTGTTTGTCTACTGAGACTTGCTTATCATATGAACTACAGCATTATAATATAAGTCAATTATTAACAGATGATTAATATACTTATAATTATTGGACTTGTTTTTTATACAAATATTCTAAAATATATTGAACATTCAAGTAAAATTTTTAGCAATGTTTTATTTGAATTTACCGCCTCACATAACCTCACCTTTACCCATTACAATAACCACTGCTGTGATAATTATTACGTTAGGAAAGATTATTGTTTATCTCACCTAACGCTTCTTTTTCGTTACTGCTCGAAGTATCCCATACTTCATGAAACACATCTTTGGTGATTTCCTCCCAATATGCCTTTCTCGCGTTCGCGTCGTTATTGCCGTGAGCTCGACCGTCGTACAGTGCTGGTCGTTTCTTAACTTCTTCGATAAGTTTTTCGGAATCTATAATACTGCGTAACATAATCGACAACGATTATGAGTTAGATGTTAAATTTATTTCACGAAACTAGAACCAACGGCCCTGATACATACAATAGTCAATGGGAGTAACAAACTGCATGTAATATTAAAGGTTGGCAACGCTGCGTACTTGCGCGCGCAATGTTGTGGCTCACACGCCTTCTCTGTTTTGTTCCACCTTCCGGCGACGACACCGCTCAGACTGGATGCAGCCTTAACTAGGGGTCCGTTAAAACAGCACTTTGTGCGATTTGGACGTTTATACCATGTGTGGCAGTGACCTTGCTTATAGAAGTTGTGTGACGCTTCTATAAGCATGCTATCGATACCTATAGATAACCATTGAATTTTTTATTTAAATTAGATCAGAATAGTGGAACACAACATAATATTTAGTTATATATTTCTACGGAGGAATGTTGTCGCAAAGACGCATTTTTATGACATACTTAAGTCCTGTTCGTTTCCTTTTAAGACTTGATCGTTCAAGATTTTAAGTGTCGGAGCAACTTATAAATACACAAACGGAGATGACTTTTTACTAAACATTACTATAAATGGAATTAAAATAAACAGTTTCAAGTTTTCGGTAGTACAGTTTACAGTTTCAGTCTTCAAAGCGGTCGCTACTAGCGCTGTAAAATAAAGATCAATAATAATTAGAAATGGCAATCTTGGCCATGAAAAACAAGAGTTGATTCTTTTTCTTAGACCGATTTATCCGGCTACATACATGACACAGAGCAAAAAGGGTAAAAAAGAAATTCTGGTCAAGTCGCCTGGTGCTTTTATTGCGTCCGTTAGCTGTCAAACCGTAAATGTCATACCTCATTTATTCAACGATCAAATAATGGTCTTAATTATTTTCTTTTGCCAAAAAACAATAATTCCTTTTACAGGTTGTCTAAAAAAAAAACGGCCCAGGCTATAACTTTACTATTGATGACCCAAATGAAAAAAGTTATACAAGAAACGAAATGGCTCTAAAAACCATCTAACCATTTATGGGTAATGGGCAACTTTTATTTTTCAAATGGTAACCTATAATTTTTTTGACTGATTCTGTTAGAGTTTTTTGGAACGCCCGATAGTAGTAAATCTCACAAAAAATAAAGTTAATTGGAAAAACTTAAAAAAACGCAAATATTTTTGACAGATTTGTTTATTTTAACCGTGGAAAGAATGGATATAAAACTTGACTTCTGTTTTACCTAGTTAACTTGATCGTTAATTTTTTTTGGATCATATACGGTATTTCTGGACTACTTCACTTTGAAATTAAAATAAGTGGCTAATATTATACGGTGGGATAAAAAATTGGTAAAGGTAGGCTAAGAACAAAAATAATTTAACAGTTTACAACTTGGTAAACGTCGTTGTACGCTTGTACGAATGATGGGCTGCTTCGGCAGAAAAATGTTCGTGAAATTCTACATAACACGCAAAAAAATAAATAAAATAAATTTAACAAAAGATATGGGAGCTTTGGTCTAGAGAGTCGTTGACTAATTTTTTCTCATTTTAATTGACAGAGTAGGTAAGCTTAAATACCTTGTTTTTATAATTTACAACAATTTTCTCAGCAAGTAATAAATGTTTGATTTTGCACAAGCGCATTGACTGACTGTAGAATTTGAACTTTTATCCACAATCACATTCTAAAACGACTTTTATCCACTCTTATATGAATCATATTAACTAGCATTTTATCCATTTTAGTGGAATAAACTACTAGATAAGTGAAAATGGAAGATTAATTAATACAAATCATTTGAACTTTATTGAATAATTACTTACACACAGATTCCCATTGGTTACTTTGACTTCCTTGTCACTGATGGGCATCTCTTATTGGACATTAGAAATCATAACAACAAATAATAATCTTAGCAACCAGCACCTCGCGTTCTGAGTTTCACTGAGTTTCAGAAGGGACATTCTTTGTGATATTTTAAATAATAATTTGGGCTTGTGATTGTGAATAAATAAAACGTTATATTGCATTCGTATTTTATCCACAAACGCTCGTGCATTCGCACTCGCGTTTAAACATTCTTGCGTGGGTAAAATGCTATCTAAAACACTTATAAAATAAATACATTTTAAAAATTTTAATTTTACTATTATTTATAAAAGTGCAGTATGTAATTCGAATAAAAATTTTCCAATTTTTGTTATACATTGAATGTATCTCTGATATTCATGAATGCGATTTTCAGCTGAACACATTTAAATTTACGCTTGCTACGAAGGTGGTTGATCATCAATTTTATTGTCTCTGACGTACGTAATCAACGAATGCCTATTAATTGACAGTAACATTCATGAAATGAATGCCGCGGCAAGAAATCCATAAGAATATAGTGAAGTATTGGCGGGTCTGCACCTTCGCCTCAAATGGGTGAGAGTTGGTCGAGAGATTTCAAACTTAGAGAGAACTTTGTGAACATGCACCAGGCAGCGGAAACCCCAAAACTGTCGTGAAACAATAATACATTAATTTGGTTCACGATAGACGAGTCGCAGTGAAATTTATAACAGAGTTGTTTTTTTTTGTACCAATAC